>NW_022437192.1:226855-296919 GCF_009761245.1 Sapajus apella
AAAAAAGAAAAGAGAGAATAACCAAATTGATGCAATAAAAAACGATAAAGGGGATATCACCACAGATTTCACAGAAATTCAAACCATCATCAGAGATTATTACAAACAACTCTATGCATATAAACTAGTAAACCTGGAAGAAATGGATAAATTCCTGGACACTTGCCTCCTCCCAAGCTTAAACCAGGAAGAAGTAAAAACCCTGAATAGACCAATAACAAGGTCTGAAGTTGAGGCAGCAATTAAGAGCCTACCACCCACAAAAAGCCCAGGTCCAGATGGGTTCACAGCCGAATTCTACCAGACATACAAAGAGGAGCTGGTACCACTCCTTCTGAAACTATTCCAAATAATCCAAAAAGAGGGAATCCTTCCCAAATCATTTTATGAGACCAACATCATCCTGATACCAAAACCCTGCAGAGACTCAACAAGAAAACAAAACTTCAGGCCAATATCCATGATGAACATAGATGCAAAAATCTTCAATAAAATACTGGCAAACCGACTGCAACAGCCCATCAAAAAGCTTATCCACCATGATCAAGTAGGATTCATCCCAGGGATGCAAGGCTGTTCAACATATCCAAGTCTATAAACGTAATTCACCACATAAACAGAACCAAAGACAAAAACCACATGATTATCTCAATTGATGCAGAGAAGGCCTTTGACAAAATTCAACAGCCCTTTATGCTAAAAGCCCTCAATAAGCTGGGTATTGACAGAACGTATCTCAAAATAATAAAAGCTATTTACGACAAACCAACAGCCAATATCATACTGAATGGGCAAAAACTGGAAGCATTCCCTTTGAAATCTGGCACTAGACAAGGATGCCCTCTCTTACCACTCCTATTCAATATAGTATTGGAAGTTCTAGCCAGAACAATCAGTCAAGAAAAAGAAATAAAGGGTATTCAAATAGGAAAGGAGGAAATCAAATTGTCTCTATTTGCAGACGACATGATTGTATATCTAGAAGACCCCATCCTCTCAGCCCAAAATCTCCTGAAACTGATAAGCAACTTCAGCAAAGTCTCAGGATACAAAATCAATGTGCAAAAATCACAAGCATTCCTACACACCAATAACAGACTTAAAGAGGGCCAAATCAAGAATGAACTGCCATTCACAATTGCTACAAAGAGAAAAAAATACCTCTAACAACTAACAAGGAACGTAAACTAGGAATACAACTAACAAGGAACGTAAAGGACCTCTTCAAGGAGAACTACAAGCCACTGCTCAACAAAATAAGAGAGGACACAAACAGATGGAGAAACATTCCATGTTCATGGTTAGGAAGAATCAATATTGTGAAAATGGCCAGACTGCCCAAAGTAATTTACAGAACTGGAAAAAACCACTTTAAACTTCATATGGAACCAAAAGAGAGCCTGCATAGCCAAGTCAATTCTAAGCAAAAAGAACAAAGTGGGAAGCATCACACTACCAGACTTCAAACTGTACTACAAGGCTACAGTAATCAAAACAGCATGGTACTGGTAACAACACAGAGATATAGACAAACGGAACAGAACAGAGGCCTTGGAGGCAACACAACATATCTACAACCATCCAATCTTTGACAAACCTGACAAAAACAAGCAATGGGGAAAGGATTCCCTGTTTAATAAATGGTGCTGGGAAAACTGGCTAGCCATGTGCAGAAAGCAGAAACTGGACCCCTTCCTGACATCTTACACTAAAATTAACTCCAGATGGATTAAAGATTTAATCATAAGACCTAAAACCATAAAAACCCTAGAAGAGGGCCGGGCGCGGTGGCTCAAGCCTGTAATCCCAGCACTTTGGGAGGCCGAGGCGGGTGGATCACAAGGTCAAGAGATCGAGACCATCGTGGTCAACATGGTGAAACCCCGTCTCTACTAAAACTACAAAAAATTAGCTGGGCATGGTGGCGCATGTCTGTAGTCCCAGCTACTCAGGAGGCTGAGGCAGGAGAATTGCCTGAACCCAGGAGGCGGAGGTTGCGGTGAGCCGAGATCGCGCCACTGCACTCCAGCCTGGGTAACAAGAAACTCCGTCTCAAAAAAAAAAAAAAAAAAAAACCCTAGAAGAAAATCTAGGCAAAACCATTCAGGACATAGGTGTAGGCAAGGACTTCATGACCAAAACACCAAAAGCATTGGCAACAAAAGCCAAAATAGACAAATGGGACCTAATCAAACTCCACAGCTTCGGCACAGCAAAAGAAACAGTCATTAGAGTGAATCGGCAACCAACAAAATGGGAAAAAAATTTTGCAGTCTACCTATCTGACAAAGGGCTGATATCCAGCATTTACAAAGAACTAAAACGGATTTACAAGAAAAAAAAAAACAAACAAGCCCATTCAAAAGTAGGCGAAGGATATGAACAGACACTTTACGAAAGAAGACATACGTGAGGCCAACAAACATGAAAAAATGCTCATCATCACTGGTCATTAGAGAAATGTAAATCAAAACTACATTGAGATACCATCTCACGACAGTTCAAGTGGCAATCATTAAAAAGTCTGGAGAAAACAGATGCTGGAGAGGATGTGGAGAAATAGGAACACTTTTATACTGTTTTTTGGGAGTGTAAATTAGTTCAACCATTGTGGAAGACAGTGTGCCCATTCCTTAAGGATCTAGAAATAGAAATTCCATTTGACCCAGCAATCCCATTACTGGGTATATATCCAAAGGATTATAAATCGTTCTAATATAAGGACACATGCACACGAATGTTCATTGCAGCACTGTTTACAAGAGCAAAGACCTGGAACCAACCCGAATGCCCATTGATGATAGACTGGACAGGGAAAATGTGGTACATATATACCATGGAATATTATGCAGCCATCAAAAACGATGAGTTCGTGTCCTTTGTAGGGACATGGATGAACCTGGAAACCATCATTCTCAGCAAACTGACACAAGAGCAGAAAATCAAACACCGTATGTTCTCACTCACAGGCAGGTGTTGAACATTGAGAACACATGGACACAGGGAGGGAAGCACTACACACTGGGGTCTGTTGGGGGGAAATAGGGGAGGGACAGCAGGGGGTGGGGAGTTGGGGAGAGATAGCATGGGGAGAAATGCCAGATATAGGTGAAGGGGAGGAAGGCAGCAAATCACACTGCCATGTGTGTACCTATGCAACAATCTTGCATGTTCTTCACATGTACCCCAAAACCTAAAATGCAATAAAAAAAAAAAAAGAGGAGAACTTAAAAGAGAATATTTGAGAGTTTTAGTAGGGGGGGTCATAAGTTTTGAGCTAATGGCATACATATGAACAAGGGAAAGTAAATTAAAATTTACAGGGCAACTTCTGTGGGCCAGATTCCTTCACACATAATTTCAAATCATGCTAAAATGAATGCATCCAAGGAAAATTTTTATCATATATAACTTATGATAAGGAAACTTATGCTTAGAAAAATTAATTAGGATGTTGAGGTCACCAAGGCTCTAAAATATTCAGCCAGGACCCAACCCAGGTTTGGCTTCTGTTTGGCTTTGGAGTATGTGTTATCCCCACTCCATCATACTGCCTTTCCAATCTGCAGCCCTGTGCCCAGGAGACAGGGGTCAGGCCACGATCAGAGCAGGCACTAGCACCAACAGGACTGACAAGGTGGGAAGTATAGGAAAGGAGTGTCTCTAGTTCAGCCCACTCTTCTCTCCCTCCCAGAGGGACCATCAGGGCCATTGGCATTGTTGGGTGATATAAGTTGTAAATAGCGGGTAAAGAACATGGATGAGAACATCTCCTTGAGTATGGGATAGAGTAGCAGGCCAGAGTTAATAACCACATCCCGGCCGGGCGCGGTGGCTCAACCCTGTAATCCCAGCACTTTGGGAGGCCGAGGCAGGTGGATCACAAGGTCAAGAGATCGGGACCATCCTGGTCAACATGGTGAAACCCCGTCTCTACTAAAAATACAAAAAAAAAAAAAAAAAAAAAAATTAGCTGGGCATGGTGGTGCATACCTGTAATCCCAGCTACTCAGGAGGCTGAGGCAGGAGAAATGCCTGAACCCAGGAGGCGGAGGTTGCGGTGAGCCAAGGTCGCGCCATTGCACTCCAGCCTGGGTAACAAGAGTGAAACTCCGTCTCAAAAAAAATAACATAAAAAAAAAATAACCACATCCCAGGGAGCCAAGGATATAGTTCCCAGTAACGGGGCTTGTGTTCTGCTCTCAGGGATGATGAAAGAGGATGGAAGTAGTACTCTCTGTTCCTCTACTTCAATAAAACTAGGCTAAAAGGAGAAATTG
Source organism: Sapajus apella (assembly GCF_009761245.1). Lineage (NCBI taxonomy): Eukaryota > Metazoa > Chordata > Mammalia > Primates > Cebidae > Sapajus > Sapajus apella. Next base: position 231,136 of record NW_022437192.1, read on the forward strand.
GGAGACAGAGGTTTATGGAAGGAAATTTATAAGATAATGGAGTCATATCAAGATAATTCAAGAGGGAAAATAAGACAAGGTGGCTCCTTCCCTAAATCGGTGGCACAACTCTAATCACTTTCCCCATAGAGTGGCTGAGCCTGACCCCAACCATACTAGCTCAGCTGTCTCTACCCTCCGCGGGCAGGTGGGAGGCAGGGGTCATGCTACTGCATCCTAATGACTTGCGATTAGAATTGGCCACTGCCCCACTGCAGGGTGTGTGCCCAGCACACCTTGACAGCTTCCTTCTCTGCTCAATCTTGAGAAAAAAAAAATACTGGCCGGGCGCGGTGGCTCACGCCTATAATCCCAGCACTTTGGGAGGCCGAGGCGGGTGGATCACGAGGTCAAGAGATCGAGACCATCCTGGTCAACATGGTGAAACCCCGTCTCTACTAAAAATACAAAAATTCAGCTGGGCATGGTGGCGCGTGCCTGTAATCCCAGCTACTCAGGAGGCTGAGGCAGGAGAATTGCCTGAACCCAGGAGGCGGAGGTTGCGGTGAGCCGAGATCGCGCCATTGCACTCCAGCCTGGGCAACAAGAGCGAAACTCCGTCTCAAAAAAAAAAAAAAAAAAAAAAAAAATACTAAATAAGGAAGGTGAAGCTACAGAAAGTCCTGTCAGAAAATGTTAAGATTCAGGGCTAGGTAAGACTTTAGAAATCATTCTAAATTTCATAACAAGGGTAAATCGATTGTAAGGGCTGTTAAGGTTGGCAAGTGGCAGAACATGGATGCAAACCTAGGGCCCTTCACTCCTCCTCCAGTGTATTTTCCATCATGCCAGGGGGAAGGGTAAAGAGTAGAGGTGCCAAGGGAAGGGCTGAGGCTTGTCTCCTTTCACTTCTTTTCCTCATAGAAAATGTAAGATACAAATGGAGCTAAAAATTTAGGCCACTGGAAGCTACGGGTCTGCTTCAGATGGATATATTCCTTTTCCTGGGTTCAGTGAAGTCATTTGGCCATAAAGCCCTAAGCCATGTATGATCATAACATTTTAAGGAATAGGGGCCAGGTATCAGAAGGTTTCTGTTTTCTCTATAAACAGTTCAAACTATCTCAATGAAGTTTAGGTATTAAAAAAAAAATGCCCCAACTTTTAGGAGTATTAAGTATTGTGAGTAATAAAATAAAATAAATACAATGGGGGTTCCAGGACAATTTATCTCTTGAACATAAGTAGATATGCTCAAGAAAACTATCCCAAGGACAGATTTGCATGCACAAACCAGAGACCAAGTTCCACAGTCAATACAGATAGCCCTATTTCCTTACTAGTAGCATCTGTACAGCATAAATAGGTTTTGTGGACGAAGTCATGAAAAGATCCTCAAAGGTCTGTGTTGAAGCAACTGTGGTTAAAATAGGAGAGTATGAAAAGTGAGATTCTCTAGTTAAGTAACTAATAATTCAGACTTAAGACTTTTTAGAAAGATGATCATCTTTTATTTCTTTCAGAAGCCATGGCCATCGACATGGATAGAGGCCAAAAGACACCTTCTACCAAAGGTTGAGGTATCCACATCAGTCAGTAGTGGCTTCTGCAACAGCAGCCACAGAAACTGAGTAATGGAAATTAAAGGATAAAGATGTACAGGAAGTCCTCTTTCCTCACCCAGAGAAGGAAGAAAACAGGAAAAAAATAAGGTCAACTCCACGATCAAGGTAGAGCTGCTCTACAATCTGAGGTGGCCAATGACCGACACAAACCACCTTGCCTTTCTGCGACTCAGCTCTCCTGTAAAGGAGAAACCACACTGACCCTGGATCAAAATTCCCTAACAGAAGTGACCTTGGATTTCAAGAAGGAGCAAATGATCTCTGCTAATGCAGATAAAGAGGCCACAATTTTTTCAGGATTTCTCAGGGAAAATAGTCTCATTCTTTGGCCTCTATTAGCCAGGGGCCCAGATGACCTTCTGTCCCTGAGATGGACATGGCTTTCCCATGGCCTCTTATGAGAAGCTGCCCAGCAATAAGTTTTTAATTACCAGAGTCAGTGGTTCCTATCACTGATTGAGCTTACTGATTGGACAATGAAGGGGTCATAGGTTGCTGTCTCCAGCCATCACATCAAGGTGACACTTGAGCATGACATGAGGTCTGCATTCTCCACAATCAACTGGATCTGTCCCACTGCTTCCCAGCAGGAGCAGAAGCATGTTGTGCCAGTGCCTAAACATCATCATTTCCTTTCAACCAACAGCCCTCCCCTGCCCAGATTTCCCACCATCTAAAGCGGCAGTCCTCAAATGCTAGTGTGCACTAGGATCTAAGGCACTTGCTGAAAATGTAGATTCCTGCACCAACCCCAGAGAACCAGAAGCAATCCCTCTAGGGTAGAACTTAAGAATTTGCTTTTAGAAAAGATCTCATATGTTTCTGGATAACACTTAAAGATGATCCTAAAACAGTGCTTCTGGAAATTTTAATATGTAAGCAAATTAAGAGCAGCTTGTTAAAGTGCAGACCTATAAAAATTTAGTACGGGCCTGAAATTCTGCACTCGTAAGTTCTCCCAGAGAAACTGATGCTGCTAGTCCTTTCGGCTACACTTTGAGTCACCAGGACCCAAAGGATTTCCAGCCTATATCTGGGCCCAAGACAGCAACAGTGTCAGATAAACACAGTTTCAACCTTGCCTGATTCTCTGTGGAGTAGAATCTCCCTCCTACCTCCAGTCAGACAGGTCCCCATGGATGAGGGGGTACTGTTCTACCTTGTGTGTCCTCAGTTCCCCTCTACTGAACTCTGTTCTGATCTCAAGCTTCCACTAGCTCTGCTATTAGAAGTGCTGAACACTGATTTTCTGTGAGCATAAAGTTGTTAAAAGAAAAAAGAAACATATGTGAGGCTGTAGAGTTTCCATTTATAGACATCAAGAAATGAGTATGAACTGTTAGGCATTCCCCAGGAGGTAGAATGATTGTTATTTAAAGATTCTCCCAAGTTTGAGACCTCAAATTCTTTCAGGTGATAATCATATTACTTTTTTTTTTTTAAACTTAGAAAGTGAGTTGTAGTAAGTTTTCTCCCGAAATAACTGCAAAGACGAAGTGTGGCCTCTTTCTATAGCCATAATTTTTGTTTTAGGGTTAAAAAGACTCCCCCAAGGACAGAAAATTGTACCTAATGATACAGCCTAGAGCTCATGCTGTTCCTTTAGTCGATGGTACCTTCTGCCTCTTGCTCAAATGCATTCTGGTCACTGATGCACCTCCAGTTCTCACAGCTTAGTAAATTATGGGGTAGTGATCACATGTCTATGTCCCTACTTCCCAAACAAATTTTCTGAGCTATGCCAGGGTGAGGATCTGGCCCTTTTCATCTTGTAATTCCCAACAAGTCTATGGTGGAGTGCAGAGATGACCAATGAAAGAATGAAAGAATCACTTGTACTGGTTGAAACAATACCAATAAACACCTTAGGCTCTGTGGTGAACACAGATCAGTAAATAAATGTTGGGCAATCTTCCAGTCTCTCAGTATCCCACTGGATATTTGTTCCCCCATAGGGAGCACAGCTAGAGGTCCTTTACCTACCCTGCAGGGACACTGATTTGCATGGGGAGGCCTGGTGCAAGGCCTCTGCTGGGTATGAGCAGCAGTACAAGCCTTTGAAGGCTATGCTCTGTTCAGAATTTGTTAGAGTTGGTTGGTTGCCTCCAATGCCCTGTACTTATGAGCTGGTCTGAAGCTTCTCCTTACTAGGGTCTTCTCTCAGTGTCTCAAGGTGTGCACATCTCTTCCTGGACACACAGGCAATGAGCTAGACAAGCACCTCTCTCCCCTAAGGCTTGTCAGCAAGCATTCCCTCCAGAAGGTGGGGTCTGGAAATTCCCACTTAACATAGCACCCCTTCTGTCATTCGATATTTTCTCCCACCAGAGTAGTGGTTCCCAATCTCTTTACCATCAAGGAGGCTTAGATAATTTCTTCCCTCTCTATTTTAATATGGTTTTAACTGCCAAACAGAATCCTCTAAGTGATCATTTGTTTTCTTATGCTGTTCATCAGAGAGATGTTTAAGATCAGCATGAAAAATACAAAGTTACATCATTTGCTATTCAATATTGGAAAATACATCTTACCCCCAATTGAGATCCTCGTCTGGGCTAGCTGAATTATAGGGGCTGCTAAAACTCTAGTAACAGGAACAGCTGTCTGCCTTCCATTCTCCTGCTACGGCAGACATTTCTTTCCTTTAGAATCAGACTCCTGGGATATATGATTCATAACCTTATAACTAGAAATGAGATGTCAAAAGAGGACATGGTCATTCTGCAGGTCCCTTGCTCCCTTGAATTACCTCTCCTGGGCCCATTAAGAAAAGACACATGAAGAAGGAAACCCAGGGTTGTGCCACAATTACACAAAGATCTGTCCACAGATAATACCTCAAGGAGGCAGGGCCTGCTCACCTGAGTCACTGTTGTCTACATAATGCAGCCTAACCATCCTGTTTTGCTTTTAGCTATTCAAGACTTCTGTAACCAGTCCCTGTAGTATGGCTTCTGTTTTCCCAACTGTACCCTGACCGAATCACTAGGTTTCATGTCAGAAGAGTGGGACCTACTTAACCTCTTTTCCCCGGTGTCCTGGTGCCCAGGGGCTCCTATATGGCAATGGGTTCCAGATACGTTTCCTTAACTAGAGTATAGGGGTCCAAATTTCCATAATATCTACAGGTTGATTTCTTTAAAACTTATTTGTTGTTAAAATACAAATACTCTGGGCTTCAGAAGAAATTAATACTTTAGCAAGACTATGTCAAATGAAAATAACTACCACTAACTGAAACCTCTTAATTATCATATATATTACTCATACATATAAACCTCTTAATTATCACATATATATTACTCCATGTAACCCTCCCAAGAAAATGACGTCATATAAAAGATAAGAAACTGGGGTCCAGACCAGTGAAGCCCCATGGCATAAGTCACATAGGCAGGAAATGGTAGAGCAAAAATTCACACCTAGGTCTCCCTGGGCTTTGCCACCATGCACACTGGCTTCTTCACTGTGAATACTGCCAGACAGAATGACAAGTAATTACAAGGATTTATCAGAGAGAAGGGAAAAGCCAACATGACGAGAACTAGAACACAGCTCAGGGAATGCAAGTCTGGGTAGATCGTGGTACTCAAAGCCCAAGAATCATTTGAAAGAGATTTGTTTTGTTTTGAGAAGAGTCTCGCTCTGTAGCCCAGGCTGGGATGCAGTGGTACAATCTCGGCTCACTACAAGTGCCACCATGCCCAGCTAATTTTTGCATTTTTAGTAGAGACAGGGTTTCACCGTGTTGGCCAGGCTGGTCTTGAACTCCTGACCTGGTGATCCACCCATCTCGGCCTCCCAAAGTGCTGGAATTACAGGCATGAGCCATCGCATCCAGCCAGAAGAGGTTTTTTTAATTTTTTTTTTTTTAAATGCACAAGTGAAATGCAAGTGAAACTTAACAATAGCTTAATCTTTAGTTCAAAGACTGCTCAGCTCACTTTGGGAATGTGAGGGGAATTGAGAAGACTCTGGATAGATTTGTGGGAGAGACAAGGTGTGTTTTGGGAGAAGCAGAGCAACTGTATTGGACGGTAAAATTATTGGACTGTATCCAATAATTTTCTGGGCCAAAAAAAAGCAAGTATAGATGTGGGGAAGTAGTAGCTTGAGTGGTGTCAGGTGCCACAAAGACAACCAAGGACAAATCTCTGATGACCACAGGGATAGTGTAAATTGAGTAGCAAGAGAAATAAGACTGCAGAGGTTCAAGAATGATGAGAATTGAGGAAACAAAGATAAACACAGACAACTTCTTTCACTGCAGCAAAGAGAAGAAGATGGTGTTACACAGGTAAGCAGGATCAAGAAATGGTTTTTTTGTTTGTTTGTTTTTGATGTAGTCTAGCTCTATTGCCCAGGCTGGAGTGCAGTGGGGTGATCTTGGCTCACTGCAATCTCTGCCTCCCAGGTTCAAGAGATTCTCCTGCCTCAGCCTCCCAAGTAACCAGGACTACAGACATGAATCACCATACCTAGCTAATTTTTCTATTTTTAGTAGAGATGGGGCTTTGCATGTTGGTCAGGCTGGTCTCAAACCTCTGACCTCAAGTGATTCACCTGCCTTGGCCTCCCAAAATGCTGGGATTACAGATGTGATCCATTGCGCCCAGCCAAGAAATGGCTTTTAAAAATGCTGATTTGAAAGCAAAAGAGAAAGAAGTAGAGGAGAGATTTATGATTTTAAGAAAAGGGGGGAATGTGAAAATATCCAGCTTTAAAAGAGATATGATAAAACTACAGTTGGCGTGGAATAGGCTATTTTCCTAGAGAAATATTTTGGAATTATTTGTTTGTCTTCCCAGATATGGGCTCAGCTTCCTGTAACAAGAGACCATGTTGGCCTTGATCACCCTATATCCATGTGAACTAGCACAGTGCCTAACACTGAACCTTAATAAAACTTGTTTCTTATTGACTCTTTCAAAATTTGGGAAGTGAGTGCTCAATGAGCATCTTCAATGCTCCAGGCCCATCTTTTATTGCAGAAGTAGAGTAATTTCCATGAGCAGTTTGTAAAAATCTGGGTTTCTGAAGAAGGTGCTATCTCAGGTAAACAAAACAGAAGAATCAACTTTGCTTTCTTCACCAGCCAAACGGCAGATTCTAGAAAGATGGTTTTAAACCTTATCTTCCTGCATTTCTAAGTGTGCAAAGATGCCATGTGTTTATTTCTCTAGAACTGGGTTTTCTTCCTCACAAGTCTCTCATCCATAAATGTAGTCCAGCCCAATGGACAAGACCATGAGGAACCTCAAATGCCCTTCCAAAGAGATTCAGATTTTACTCAACAGGTGAAGGGGAATCATTAAATATGACTGAATAGGGGAACACCATTGTCAGAGTTTTTTGTTAGACATATCACTGAGGATGCCATACAGGAGAAAGACTGGGAGTGTGGCAAGGGAGTGAGACCAAATAGTCCAGAACTGAAATGGGACAGTGAAGTGGAAATGGAGGGAGGGGACAACAAAGACATGTTTAGAGATATCGGAAATTGACAATTAAAACAGGAAGAAGGGAAAGCGTATTAAGAAAGCAGTCACATACTGGATACCAACAGCAAATAGCAAAGAAATTGTAGGGTTTTTTTTTTTTTAAAGGGAAAAAAATGAGGATAAAGGAGAAAGAAAGTGGTATTCCTATCCCTTCATGTAATGATTATCTCCAAATATCTCTTCCCAGTAGTTCCATATCTTAAGGGTCAGGATCTCCATTCAGGGATCTTTCTGTGGTGCTCTAAAGGGGCAGACTGAGGACTTTAAGAGCTATCACTTTCAGGTTGCGTTCTAAGCAGCAGAATTCGTGGGATGAGAAGGACATTCTTTACAGATTCATGGAAGTGAGTTTGGGGGATGATCAATGACAACACTGTGTTGATCCCATAGATGACAAAGGCGCTGAGTGTGAGATAATGGAGTTCCTGAAGCCCCTATGATGAATATGCCCACCCTTACCTTTCCATCAGCTGCTGGTCCCTATCTCATCCTTCTCTGTCCCAACCCCATTATTCCTAAATCTGGGCTCAGGTTTGCCAGCACCTCTAGGAGTAAATCACAAGACTGACTGGGCATGGTGGCTGAAGCCTGTAATCCCAGCACTTTGGGAGGTCAAGACAGGAGGACCATGAGATCAGGAGATTGAGATCATATTGGCTAACACGGTGAAACCCTGTCTCTACTAACAAACAAACAAACAAACAAACAACAACAACAAAAAAAAACTGAGACCACAGCAACAAGAAAAGCAGAAACAAATGACTCAATAAGATAGACAAAGGAAACGGACTAGAAGAGAGAGAATGTAAAACAAAAACAAACACCACACACAGAAAATCTGCCAGGTGTGGTAGATCATGCCTATAATCCTAGCACTTTGGGAGGCCAAGGTGGGCGGATTGCCTAAACTCAGGAGTGTGAGACCAGCCCAGACAACATGGTAAAACCTCATCTCTACTAAAAATACAAAACATTAGCTGGGCACGGTGGGTGCATGCTGTAGTCCCAGCTACTCAGGAGGCTGAGGAATCCGAATCACTTGAATGCGGGAGGCAGTGAAGGCTGCAGTGAGCCAAGACTTCGCCACTGCACCATTGCATTCCAGTCTGGGCAACAGAACAAGACTTTGTCTCACAAAAAAAAGTAGGGTAGCCCTCCATTCTCCTATGACTTCCAATAAGTCATTAGCGGATCACTTATTAACTCTTTAATTTCTTCAAAGACAAATAAAAACTCAAACTTGCATTTGGGAAACTGAGAAACTCAGGAAACACAGAAACATGTCTTCAGGACCTTGGACAGCAGAAAAGGTTGCCCCGCCCTCCCCGCAAAGCAAGACACCCATGCCAGCAAGACTGCTGAGGAAATGTGACATCTCAACATGCTGATGAGGGAAAGGAAAAAAAAGGGCCAAACAATCATCAATGGAGAGTGTCCAGGGAAGTATGCAGACTCAGGCTACAACAGTCAAGAGGGGCCCTGGGCCCTACAGAATACCTAGTCCAACTTCCGAATACTCTCAGCCCGAGAAGGACATTCTCTACACCTACATTACAGCCACCTTCTTCTTCACACACTGATAAACGAATATATGGAATAGAATATTGAGACTTTTTCAAATTCCTTCGGGAAAAATGCATAAAAATAGAACTCGCATATCATGAATCTAGAAATACCCTTACGAACGATAAAGAAAATTTCACAAAAAATATCTTATCAAGGTAGAGTAACACAAGAGCTGTTGACCCAGGATTAGTCCTTGGACATCCTGACTTCTGTGCAGTGTTTTTTTCTTTATAGTTGGTGAGTGGCTAAAGATCTGGATTCTTCTTTTGGCTCTGCCATACATCAGTTGTGTGATCTTTGGCAAATTACTCGATCATTCTGAGCCCTGGGTTCCTTTTTTGAGCTGGGTCTCCCCGCTATGTGTCAGATACTCTTAGGGAATGAAAAAATCAGTCTCATTGCTACCACTATGAGAAAAAAATTCCTTCACATTTATAGAAAACCTCTATGTGCTCACTGTACTAGGAGCAGCTCCTTTTGGTCCCTTCCTAAAGAAAGAGAGCCAGGACTTCTGCCAAGAATGGCCGAAAGGGAGCTTTTCCAGAGTACAGCTCCCACTGAGTGAGACACAGAACAAGACTGATCTCCGCATTTCCGAACAAGGTACCAGTTTCATTTCAAAGGGACTGGGTTGAACAGTGGGATTAACTCAAAAACAACAACAACAAAAAAAAAAAAACAAAAAAAAAAACGCAGCGAGAGTAGCCCAAAGAGGACGAGCCAAGGCAAAGCGGGGCTCCGCCCCACCACCGGGGAAGTGCATCTGGCACAGAAGACTGGGGGCTTCATCCCATCGGTAGTTCAATTCACCCAGTGACTTCCGCAGCCCAAAGCCCAGGAAAACACCGCCTGGCTTAGAGCCGCCCCCTAGTAGTCAACGCAGACCCGGGCGACAGCCCCAGCCGGCCTGGTGCCAGGAGTTTGTCGCGCAGACCTGGGTGGAGACTGACTAACACCAAGACGGCTTACAGGATGGAACTGCCCATCCCACAGAAGGAGGAAGAGTTGAAAGCTGGGAGTCGGATGATACAACCAGGCGGGTCCCATCTCCACAAGATCCAGCAAGCAGAAGCCTTCTCGCGGTAGAGTTTTGCAGTTAACACATCAGATTGAGCTCTACCTGGGAGGAATGGGCTCTGCGGAGAGAAAGCAGCCCACCATTGGGAAGGCTGAACTAATCTCACCTGTGAAAGCGGAAACCAAGGGAAGAATAAACAGCAGCAGGGCTGAGATGGGGGCAGCCCAGCAGCGCCTCCACAGGCAGACAAGGGACAGACTGTATTAAGCGGTACACTGACACCAGTGTATTTAAAAAAAAAAAAAAAAAGCCTCATACAGGAGAAATAACCCCAACTTTAACAGAAAGGGCTTTCACTCAGAGATCCCATCTGAAATCACCAACTTCAAGGATTCAATCATAGATAAATCTACAAAGGTGGAAAGAAACCAGTGCAAAAAGGATGAAATAAAAGTCCAGAATGCCTCTCCTCCCAATACATTGCAACTACTCACCAGCAAGGGAACAAAACAGGACGGAGAATGAATTTGATGAACTGACAGAAGCAGACTGGAGAAGGTGGGTAATAACAAAATTCTCTGAGCTAAAAGAACTTGTTCTAACCCAATGCAAAGAAACTAAGAACCTTGAGAAAACATTAGACAAAATGCTAACTAGAATAACCAGCCTAGAGAAGAACATAAACGACTTGATGGAGCTGAAAAACACAGCACGAGAACTTCGTGAAGCATACACAAGTTTCAATAGCCGAATCCATCAAGCAGAAGAAAGAATATCAGAGACTGAAGATCAATTCAATAAAAAGAAAAGGCAAGAAAAGAGAAAAAAGAGTAGAAAAAAAATGAACAAAGCCTCCAAGAAATATGGGATTACGTGAAAAGACTTAATCTACACTTGATTGGTGTACCTGAAGAGAATAGGGAGAACGAATCCAAGCTGGAAAACACTCTTCAGGATATTATCCAGAACTTCGCCAACCTAGCAAAGCAGGCCAACATTCACATACAGGAAATACAGAGAACATCACAAAGATACTCCACATGAAGAGCAACCCCAAGGCACATAATCATCAGATTCACCAGAGTTGAAATGAAGGTAAAAATGTTAAGGGGAGCCAGAGAGAAAGGTTGGGTCACCCACAAAGGGAAGCCCATCAGACTCACAGCGGATCTCTTGACAGAAACTCTACAAGCCAGTAGAGTGTGGGTGCCAATATTCAACATCCTTAAAGAAAAGAACTTTCAACCCAGAATTTCATATCCAGTCAAACTAAGCTTCATAAGTGAAGGAGAAATAAAATTCTTTACAGACAAGCAATTGCTTAGAGATTTTGTCACCACCAGACCTGCCTTACAAGAGCTCCTGAAGGAAGCACTAAACACAGAAAAGGAAAAACCAGTACAAGCCACTGCAAAAATAAACCAAATGGTAAAGACTGACACAATGAAGAAACTGCGTCGACCAGCAGGTTAAACAAACAACCAGTAACAAAATGGCAGGATCAAATTCGCATATAACAATATTAACGTTAATGTAAACGGCCTAAATGCCCCCATCAAAAGACACAGGTTGGCAAACTGAATAAAAAGTCAAGACCCATCGGTGTGCCGTATTCAGGAGAACCATCTCACATGCAAAGACACACATAGATTCAAAGGGATGGAGGAAGATCTACCAAGCAAATGAAGAGCAAAAAACAGCAGGGGTTGCAATTCTAGTCTCGGATAAAACAGACTTTAAACCAACAAAGATCAAAAGAGACAAAGAAGGGCATTACATAATGGTAAAAGGATCAATACAACAGGAAGAGCTAACCATCCTAAATATGCACCCAATACGGAAGCACCCAGATACATAAAGCAAATTCTTAATGACCTACAAAGAGACTTAGACTCCTGCACAATAATAGTCGGAGACTTTAACACTCCACCGTCAATATTAGATCAACAAGACAGAAAATCAACAAGGATATCCAGGATTGAACGTAGGTCTGGAACAAGCAGACCTACTCTAAAATTGACCACATAATTGGAATAAATCACTCCTCAGCAAATGCAAAAGAACGGAAATCATAACAGTCTTTCAAGGCCACAGTGCAATCAACTTAGAGCTCAGGATTAAGAAACTAACTCACAGCCATACAACTTCATGGAAACTGAACAACTGGCTCTTCAATGTCCACTGGATAAACAATGAAATAAAGGCAGAAATAAAGATGTTCTTTGAAACCAATGAGAACGAGGACACAATATGCCAGATTCTCTGGGACACATTCAAAGCAGTGTCTAGAGGGAAATTTATAGCAATAAATGCCCACATGAGAAGCGAGGAAAGACCTAAAATCGACACCCTATCATCAAAACTGAAAGAGCCAGAGGAGCAAGATCAAAAAAACTCAAAAGCTAGCAGAAGAAATAACTAAGATCAGAGCAGAAGTGAAGGAGACAGACAGACACACACACACACACACACACACACACACACACACACACAAAAAAAAAAAAAACCCTTAAAAAAAATCAATAAATCCAGGAGTTGGTTTTTTGAAAAGATCAACAAAATACACAGACCACTAGCCAGATTAATAAAAAAGAAAAGAGAAAAGACTCAAATAGATGCAATGAAAAACAATAAAGGGGATATCACCACTGATTCCACAGAAATACAAACTACCATCAGAGATTACTACAAACAACTCTATGCACATAAACCACTAAACCGGGAAGAAATGGATAAATTCCTGGACGCTTGCACCCTCTCAAGACTAAACCAGGAAGAAGTTGAAACCCTGAATAGACCAATAACAAGGTCTGAAGTTGAGGCAGCAATTAATAGCCAACGAACCAAAAAAAGTCCAGGTCCAGACAGGTTCACAGCCGAATTCTACCAGACATACAAAGAGGAGCTGGTACCATTCCTTCTGAAACTATTCCAAACAATACAAAAAGAGGGAATCCTTCCCAAATCATTTTATGAGACCAACATCATCCTGATACCAAAACCCGGCAGAGACTCAACAAAATGAGAAAACTTTAGGCCAATATCCATGATGAACATAGGTGCAAAAATCTTCAATAAAATACTGGCAAAGCAATTATAACAGCATATCAAAAAGCTTATCCATCATGATCAAGTAGGCTTCATCCCAGGGATGCAAGGCTGGTTCAACATACGCAAGTCTATAAACATAATCCATCACATAAATAGAATCAAAGACAAAAACCACATGATTATCAATAGATGCAGAGAAGGCCTTTGACAAAATTCAACAGCTATGCTAAAAACTCTCAATAAACTAGGTATCGATGGAATGCATCACAAAATAATAAAAGCTATTTACAACAAACCCACAGCTGATATCATACTGAATGGGCAAAAACTAGAGGCATCCCCTTTGAAATCTGGCACTAGACAAGGATGCCCTCTCTCACCACTCCTATTCAATATAGTATTGGAAGTTCTAGCCAGAGCAATCAGGCAGGAAAAAGAAATAAAAGGTTTTCAATTAGGAAAGGAGTAAGTCAAACTGTGTCTATTTGTAGACAACATGATTATATACTTAGAAGACCCCATCATCTCAGCCCAAAATCTCCTGAAACTGATAAAACAACTTCAGCAAAGTCTCAGGATACAAAATCAATGTGCAGAAATCACATGCATTCCTATACACCAATAACAAACAGAGAGCCAAATCAAGAGCCAACTCCCATTCACAATTGCTACAAAGAGAATAAAATACGTAGGAATACAACTAACAAAGGATATAAAGGACCTCTTCAAGGAGAACTACAAACCACTGCTCAAGGAAATAGGAGGGACACAAACAGATGGAAAAACCTTCCATGCTCATGGTTAGGAAGAGTATTGTGAAAATGGCCATACTACCCAAAGTAATTTACAGATTCAACGTTATCCCCATGAAGCTATCAATGATCTTCTTCACAGGACTTGAAAAAAACCACTTTAAACTTCATATGGAACCAAGAGAGCCCACAGAGCCAAGACAATCCTAAGCAAAAAGAACAAAGCTGGAGGCATAACGCTGCCTGACTTCAAAATATAATATAAGGCTACAGTAATCAAAACAGCATGGCTCTGGTACCAAAACAGGGGCATAGACCAGTGGAATAGAACAGAGGCCTCGGAAGCAAAACCACACATCTACAACCATGTGATCTTTGACAAAAACAAGCAATGGGGAAAGGATTCCTGTTTAATAAATGGTATTGGGAAAATTGGCTAACAATGTACAGAAAGCAGAAACTGGACTCCTTCCTGACACCTTACACTAAAATTAATTCCAGATGGACTAAAGATTCAAACGTAAGACCTAACACCATAAAAACCCTAGAAAACCTAGGCAAAACCATTCAAGACACAGGCATAGGGAAGGACTTCATGAATAAAACACCAAAAGCAATGGCAACAAAAGCCAAAATAGACAAATGGGACCTAAATAAACTTCAGAGCTTCTGTACAGCAAAAGAAACAATCATTAGAGTCAACTGGCAACCAACAGAATGGGAAAATATTTTTGCAATCTACCCATCCAACAAAGGGCTAATATCCAGAATCTATAAAGAACTAAAACAGATTTTCAAGAAAAAAATACAAACCCATCCAAAAGTGGGTGAACAATATGAACAGACACTTTTCAAAAGAGGACATATAGGAGGCCAACAAACATACGAAAAAATGCTCATCATCACTGGTCATTAAAGAAATGCAAATCAAAACCACATGGAGATACCATCTCACACCAATTAGAATGGCTATCCTTTAAAAACCTGGAGACAACAGATGCTGGAGAGGATGTGGAGAAATAGGAACACTTTTATACTGTTGGTGGGAGTGTAAATTAGTTCAACCATTGTGGAAGACAGTGTGTGGCAATTCCTCAAGGATCTAGAAATAGAAATTTCATTTGACCCAGCCATCCCATTATTGGGTATATACCCAAAGGATTATAAAGCGATCAGTTGTAAAGACACATGCACACCTATGTTCACTGCGGCACTGACTTGACCACATAGCAAAAACCAGGAACCAACCCAAATGCCCACCAATGATAGACTGGACAAAGAAAATGTGGCACATATACAGCATGGAATACTATACAGTCAGAAAAAATGAGTTCGTGTCCTTTGTAGGGACATGAATGAATCTGGAAACCATCATTCTCAGCAAAACTGACACAAGAACAGAAAATCAAACATTGCATGTTCTCACTCACAGGCAGGTGTTGAACAATGAGAACATGTGGACACAGGTAGGGGAGCGTCACACACTGGGGTCTGTTGGGGGAGCTAGGGGAGGGACAGTGCGGGGTGAGGAAGGTGGGGAGGGATAATGTGGGGAGAAATGCCAGGTATAGGTGATGGGGGGATGGAGGTAGCAAACCACCTTGCCATGTATGTACCTATGCAACAATCCTGCATGATCTGCACATGTACCCCAGAACCTAAAGTACAATTTAAAAAAATGAAATAGAGCCAGTGTGAGAAACAGGAAAATCAAATTCTGTACTTTCCTAGTCTATGAAACACCAGTCAAAAGGTAAAAGTGCTTCCTCTGGCTGGGTATTGTGGCTCATGTGTGTAATCCCAGCACTTTGGAAGGCTAATGTGGGTGGATCATAAAGTCAGGAGTTCAAGACCAGCCTGGGAAAGATGGTGAAACCCCATCTACACTAAAAATATAAAAATTAGCTGGGCGTGGTGGCAGGCGCCTGTAATCCCAACTAATCAGGAGGCTGAGGCAGGAGAATCGCTTGAACCTGTTAGACAGGGGTTACAGTGAGCTGAGATCTCGCCATTGGACTCCAGCCTGGGCAACAGAGCAAGTCTCTGACTCAAAAAAAAAAAAAAGTGCTGCTTCTATCAATATCCTGATTCTTCCACTGAAATGTCACCTCGTTAAGCACATCTTGTACTTGTGTGATATGAAAACAAGGCTTTGCCTAAAGACCAGAGTATGCAAGGGAGCACCTCTGGGATGATCTTGTGGCACTCAGCACTCAAGCAAGGTGGTAATGTAAGTCAGTCTCGATAGAAGTAAATTTTCCAGGCCCACTTAACAATAGGGACACAGAAAAGTGGTCCAAGGAACACTCTTCATGCTATTGTACTTAATAGTAATTTTCTTAGTTTCCTATAATTAGGTATGTACATATGAGCTAGTAGCAGCCACTGTCCTACAATCTAACTAGTTCATGCCCAACTCAATGCCTGCATCAGGGCTATTGCAGTGTCATCGAAACTCTTCTCCTCTCTCTGGTAAAGATTATCTAGAGACACCCATGAATTTTAATATCTATATCCTGTACTGGTTTGAACAGTGTCCCCCAAACTCATGTCCACCCAGAACCTCAGAATGTAATTTTATTTGAAAATAGCGTCTTGGAAGATATAATCAAGTTAAGATAAGATCATCCTGAATTAAGGGTGGACCCTTAATTCAATGACTAGCTTCCTTGTAAAGAGGGCAACTTGGATGCAGAGAGACACACCCATAGACAATGTGATGTGATGATGGAGGGAGAGATTGGAGTGATGAGTCTACAAGCCAAAGAATGCCGAAGATTGCCGGCAAACACCAAAAGCTAGGAGAGACGCATGAAACAGATGTTCCCTGAGACCTTCCAAGAGGAACCAACCTGCCTGACACTTTGATTTCAGACTTCTGGCCTCCAGAATTTTGACAGAATATGTTTCTGTTGTCTTAAACCACCTAGTTTTGGTAGCTTGTTAAAGCAGCCCTAGGAAATGAATGCATACCACCACTACTCCACAGTACATCTATTTTCCTTCCATGTGCCTGGCTTTTTTTTAATCTTCTCAGAGAATAGCTATAAACCCTAGTTACTGTATCAACACATGGGATGGGGCACTGGGCAGAACAGCATGAGAATGAACAATTAGTATCAGATCAGCAACTTCACAGGTAAGGTAAAGGGCATGGGAATTTACTTCTGAAAGTTCTATAATACAAGACTCTTTAAACCCTGCGGCGTTTTTATATACATCTACAAATTCTGTGATACGCTTTCTTTGAAAAGGCAGAGCCAAATTCCCCTCTCTTTGAGTGTAGTCAGTGCTTGATGACTGACTTCTAATAAACAGAAGTGATAGATGTGACTTTTGAAATTAAGTCATTAAAAACACTGTAGCTTTCTCCCTGTTCTTGCTCTTAAATCACTTGCTCTGGTGGATGCCATGCCATGAAGACACTTTAAGGAGATAAATGTGATGGGAAACACACCTTCTGTCTCAGGCACATGAGTGAGCCACCTTGGAAGAGGATCCTTCAGCCCTGCTCACGCTTTCAGAACTGCAGCCCCAGCTTGTATCAACTGGAACCACATTAGACCCTGAGCCAGAGCCACTCAGCTATGCCATTTCCAGATTCCTAACCACGTAAACTGTGAGACAATACAAGTTTATTGTTTTCAACCATTAATCTTTGGAGTAAAACAGGGTAAGAGATAGAACCTTAAACATAGTCTTGAAGTCCTAATAAGTACTCTTCCTTCCTACAAGATACCCGCTATGTGATTTCTGCCATGTCTCTAACATACCTCTGGAACAAGAGCAATTCCAAACCCCTTAATCCAAGTTAGTGCATAGAATTCACAGGACCTCTGCCTTTGTCCTCCTTCAGCTCAGAGACTGATGTTCACATCATGAATGTGCTAAGAAAGGCAGAATCACGAGTGGAATCCAGTATCAGTAGCTGGGAGCAAAGAACACTTGCCATAAAGGTCTTTGGGTTTTTCACTGTGAGACTTTCACTTGTGAAAAAAATTAAAATAGGAAAGAAAATTTAATCATTTAAAACAAACATTGAGTATATTCTGTGGCAAGCATAGTACCAGACAGCAGGCATAAAAACGGTCCCTGCTTAGAAATTCACAGGAATCACAAACAGGTTTTGTAACAGAAGCTATTGCTGTACAATCATTTATATTCCCTTAGACCAAGATCTGGCTACAGAATTTGTGAATCCCAGTGCAAAACAAAAATGTAAGGTCCCAAGGGCCAGGCGCCATGGCTCAAGTCTATAATCCCAGCACTTTGGGAGGCCGAGGTGGGCAGATGATAAGGTCAGAAGTTCGAGACCAGCCTGACCAACATGGTGAAACCCCATCTCTACTAAAAATACAAAAATTAGCCAGGCGTGGTGGTGCACACCTGTAATCTCAGCTACTCAGGAGGCTGAAGCAGGAGAATCACTTGAACCCAGGAGGCAGAGGTTGCAGTGAGCCGAGATCATAACACTGCACTCCAGCCTGGGCAACAGAGCAAGACTCTGCCTCAAGAAAAAAAGAAAAAAAAAAAAAGAAAAAAAAAAAGGTGGGGTCCCTTGTTCAAGAATTTCAAGAGGATAGTAGCAAATCAGTAAACCAACTGCATAGGTATATGCCCATGAAGCTACATCTGCTCTTTCAGTAACCTTTTTTCTGGCTGATTGGGATGCTTAATTTACACCAAGGAGAAGCTTAGTATTACTGAAAGCACCACTCAACCAACGGAAAAACGGCAGTCGACAGACATAAATGCTAACTGAGGGCTACTCTAGTATTGAGTTTTCCAGTGGGATTGAGATGCAAGTGTCCACAGTGGTAACTGGGAGATTTCTTAAGATCACCTCTAAAATAAACAATGCATACTCACATTCTTATCTCAGTCTACCTCTTGGTAAACCCAAACCATGATATGTTTCATCTTTCAAACCATCTCTAACTTGGAATACTGTACAATGGAAAAATCTAAAGCTGTATCTCATTCAACAGGAATGAATGTAGTATAGTAATATTAACTCTCACTATGGCAAAGAAAGTGATGGCTCTTCAAATCTGAATGATGAAAGACCTTGTGTTCGGACTTGAGACAAAAAGCTGTTATGAAGGCTGTTAAGCAGCAGTTACAGGGTCTTATTTATTTTAGAGCTACTTCTTCCCATAATGTACAACTGGATTAAAGGGTGGCAAGAATGAAGGTAGGAAAACCAATCAGGAAGAGAGAAACTCGCAACTGGTAAATAGGACAGAATATCTGCCAGGATGACTAACCACATCATTGACCAAAATAGAGAAAGCAAACTAAGTTGTCAAGAATAAATCAATCTGTGTTGCATAAGCGGCCACAAGTACTGGGAGCACCTACCCATTGAGCCCTGAATTTAACTAACAAGGAGTGGGAAATGAAGAGGACCAAAAGACCAATGTTGAGCACTCACTGGGAACTGATGGGTCTTTTTGATACTAAGACCAAATTAGGAACACAAAGCACTGACAATGCTGCCCATCCGACCACTGATCTTCACCAAGGAGTACTGAGGAAACTCAAAAGAAGAACCTGTATCCTAAAGATGATATCACAATCTCAGACCAACAACCAGTAACAAGACTGGATCAGCAATAGAAATGTTCAATCAAAGAAAAACCTGAGAGTTTCACAGATGAAGTCTACCAAACATTTGAGAAGAATTGGTATTAGTTCTTCTTTAAACTATTCTAAAAACTTGTAGAAGGAAGGAATCCTTTCGAACTCACTCCATAAGCCCAGTATACTCTGTTACCAAAATCAAACGAAGACAGAATTAAAAAAAGAAAACTACAAGCCAAAGCCTTGTCAATTTTATCTTTTCAAAAACCAACTGTTTTGTTGATCTTTTGTGGTTTTGTTTGTTTTTTGTTTTGTTTTTGTTTTGTTTTTTTGACTCTACTTCATTTATTTCTAGTCTGGCTTTTATTATTTCTTCGTTTCTACTAATTTGGGGCACATTCTAGTTTTTTTTTTTAGTTCCTTGAGGTGAAATATTAAATTTTTTGAGATCTATTTTTTTATGTAGGCATTTTATTGCTATCAACTTCCCTCTGAGGACCGTTTTTGCCATACCCCGTAGGTTTTGCTATGTTGAGTTTTCATTTTTATTTGTCTCAGGAAATTTTTATTTTTCTAATATCCTCATTGACCCATTGGTTCAGCAGCACTGCCCAACGTGTTCTCCTTGCCCACTGCCCAGAAAGAGCCAATTATCAAAACAGGGGAATTGCAATAAAGGAGAGTTTAACGTATACAGAACTGGCTGAATGGGAAACTTAAGTTTTTTTTTTTTTTTTTTTTTAGAAAAGAGGGCTTTTACAATGTTGATGAACTCATCTTAGAGTGCATGATTTATAAATACATAAATAGTCATGCATACTTTTACAGTGATAACTACTGGAAGAATGAGAATGTTAAAAAAGCCAATCTAGACAGAGTCCTTCTCATTCCACCTCCCTCTTTATGTTGGTAATACCAGGAGTCTTTAGAGAGCTGCTGTGGTCTATGTCACGTTCATCCCAGCCTCCTTTCTAATCCTGTAGCTGATGATGGAAATGTGATAAATCTTCTGGCTTAGCTTTGATGCTTTTTCATTAATTCACTTCTGGTAGTAAATTGTGGAAGGTCTTCCACTTCAATCCCATCAGCCATTTCCATCACCTTGTCTAAAAGGTCTTTATTGTAACTGCAGCCCAGGAAGAGGTGGTTGGCCCAAACCATGGAGAGAGACAGCAGCTGGTCCAGGCGGCCACCGCCATCAGGCGGGTCGCGGTAGTCGGGCAGGTGGCGCAGGATGAATTCCATGCGGGCCTTTCATTGCTTCTCGCTCTCTAAGTAGGAGCGGAACTGCTCCGCGAAGTCGGCTGCCTGCCGCACCCCCGAGACCAGCTCCTCCACTGCAGCGGCCGCCTCGCCACCGACCATGGTGCCAGCCGCAGCCGAGGCCCGGATAGCCCGCCGCCTTCCCGACGAGCACTCGAAACTGAAGTTTTATTACTCAAATCAGTCTCCCTGAAATTTGGAGACTGGGATTTTTAAAGGCTAATTTGGCCAGTAGGGTGCTAGAGAGTGGGGAATGCTGATTGGTTCAGCTGGAGATGAAATCATAGTGGGGAGGAGTTGAAGCAGGTTTTTCTTGCTTTCTTCTGTTCCTGAGTGCCATTGCAGAACTAATTGATCCAGATTACCAGTCTGGGTGGCACCAGCCGGCCCATCAGAATGCAGGGTCTGAAAAATATCTTGAATGCCAAATATCTCAAACACTTTTACAATAGTGATGTTATGCATAGGAGCAATTGGGGAGGTTAGGAATCTTGTAGCCTCTGAGTTCACACCTCTTAAATCATAATTTCCAATCTTGTGGCCAATTTGTTAGTTTTACAAAGGCAGTCTAGTCCCCAGGCAAGAAGGGGTTTTGTTTTGGGAAAGGGATGTTATCTTTGTTTCAAAGTTAAACTATAAACTTCCTTTTTTTTTTTTTTTTTTTTGAGATGGAGTCTCACTCTGTCACCCAGGCTGGAGGTACAGTGGTACAATCTCAGCTCACTGCAACCTCCGCCACCCAGGTTCAAGCAATTCTCCTGCCTCAGCCTCCCTAGTAGCTGGGGTTACAGGCATACCCCACTATGCCCAGTTAATTTTTGTATTTTAGTAGAGACAAGGTTTCACCATCTTGGCCAGGCTGCTCTTGAACTCCTGACCTCGTGATCTACAAGCCTCGGCCTCTCAAAGTGCTGGGATTACAGCCGTGAGCCACCGCACCCGGCCTAAATTAACTTCTTCCTATAGTTAGCTCAGTATAGGAACACTCAGAATTGAACAAGGGCAATTTGGGATGTTCAAGGCAAGATGCAGTTTCTTAGGTCAGATCTCTTTCACTGTCATAATTTTCTAACTGTTATAATTTTTGGAAAGGTTGTTTCAGCTTTACTGTCTCCATATCCATCCCTAAGCTCTATGCAGTTTAGTTTTGCCTGTTTTTCTATCTTTATGTACAAATGAATCATGTGTTGAATGCCTTTGTATGTCTGGTTTGTTTTGCTAACACTTCCTACTTACCTGTTACTGCACGTCGCTGTAGTTCATTTGTTTTCATTTCTTTGTAGTATTCCACCTTATCAATGTGCCACAATTTATTTATGGTGTTGATAAATTCTGAGGTTCTTTGCCAGTTTTTGGTTGTTGTGAATATTTAAGTATGTATCTTAAATGTTTCTGCTTACAGTTGTGAGTAATTCTAGGAGTGGAACTGCTAGATGATTGGTTAAGCTTGTTTAATTTTAATACATAATTTCACATCATTTCCCAGAGAGGTTTTATCACCTCACAGCAGCTCCACCAAGCAGTGCAGAGTCCCCATTGCTTCACATTCTCTCAGTACTTGATATTTTCAGACTTTTGAATTTTAGCCATTTTTACTGAATATTTTCCACGATTACAAATGAGATAGTATATATTGTCCTATGTTTATAGGCCATTTGGTATTCTCTATTTGAAATATCTGTTCTGCCCACATTTTTCCATTGAGTCATCAACCTTATACTTCTGAAGGAGTTTTCTGTTTATTTTTTAGAAAGAAATGACATTCATTTCTGACAGTCCCAGAGGCTGGGAAGTCCAAGGTCAAGGGGATGCATCTGGTGGGAGCCTCCTTACTCATGGGGACTCTGGATGGGAAAAATGCTAACTCTACCCAAATTAAGTTATATACTTGATGCTTTTCCATTCAAACTCACAATAAGGGCTTTTATTCTTTCAGGGGAGGAGATGGTAAAAAATGATTTCAGAGTTTACCTGGAATATATACCACGAATAAGAACATTCAAGAAAAAGTACAAAAATTACAGTAAAGTGAGACCCTCTGAGGTTTCAGAAAATCAACTAAAGAAAATCTGTGATGCTGCTGTAAAAACAGAGATACAGATGAAAGGGTTAGAGAACAAAATAAAAAACTGGAAACATCTCACAATGAAAGAATTTAACATTTAATAAGTGTGGTCAATGAGTAAAAGATGATTACTTAATAAATGGAGCTCACACAAGGAACCATCCATCCAAAACAGTGCTGTTCAATACAGTAGCTAGTCAAAACCCTTGGCCTCTTCCTGAAGGTTCACTGAAAAGTCATCTCACAAAAGGCAAATTAATGAGAGAAAAAGCATACACATTTATTTAATGTGCATGCAAGGATGACAAAGTCTGATTACTCACCTCCCAACAGGGTTCAGAAGCTTATATACCACCCTGGCAAAACAGGTTATGGGAGTGGGGAGAAGAGGACTTCTGTGGAGAGCAATAAAGAATTACTAGGGAAAATGAATGGATCTGGGAACAGAGATTGACATGTAAATAGTTCTCTTTGACAGTGAAAGAGTCTGTTCAGGTGTGATTACATTCTGGGTCTTACAAGGGAGGGCAAGAAAAAAACAACAGTTCTCCTGGGTGGGTCCAGATCTTAGGCAGAAAAAGAAACTTTACCTTATTTGGGAGAGAAGGTAGAGGATGGGAAAGTCACAGAGAACTTAGGGCTACTTCAGTTCACTATGCCACAGCACCGTATTTTTGGGGTATTCTGAGCCCCACAATGGCCAGAAGCACTTAACCATGGACCTAGTGATATAAGCATAAAATATACACTAGATTCCAAAGACTTGGTATACAAAAGTACATATCTTATTTGTAATTGTTTAAAATTGATTACATGTTAAAATGGTAATATTTTAAATATAATGGGTTAGGTTGGTAAAATAAAATACATTATTAAAGTTATTTTACCTGTTTCTTATCATTTTTTGTGCAACTATGACTACAAAACCTAAAATTATATAAGCAGATTCCATTATATTTCTTCTTTAGGCGACAGTCTTGCTGTTGCCCAGGCTGGAGTACAGTCACATGATTTGGGCTCACTACAACCTCTGCCTCCTTAGTTCAAGCAATTCTCCTGCCTCCCAAGTAGCTGGAATTACAGGTGTGCGCCACCAGGCCTGGCTAATTTTTTTGTATTCTTAGTAGAGATGAGGTTTTACCATATTGGCCAGACTGGTCTCAAACCCCTGCCCTCCAGTGATCCACCCACCTTGGCCTCCCAAAGTGCTGGCATTACAGATGTGAGCCACTGCACCTGGCTCACTTCTATTATATTCCTATTGGACAGCACTGCTCTGGAGAAAAAGATTCTCCTTTTTTGTATGATATTTTTAAAAGTAAAGATTTAAATGTAAGGAATAAAAAATACTGTAAAAAAAAACCCAAGAAAGCAAATTAGAATCTGGAGGTCAGGATGGATTTCTTGAGGACAGGTAGGGGTGTGTGTGTTTGTGTTTGCACGCATGCACACAGGGATAGGACAAGCACACATGCATGTGTACATATGTACGTAGACCAATAAACAATCCAACAGGAAAAATGGGGAAAGGATAGAACTGAAAACAAATCTGAATAGCAAACAGTAACATAAATAATTTTGATTATTTTTAAAGGGAATTATTAAAGGGAAGAGAAATTATTAAAGGGAAGAGAAAACATAATTAAAAGTAACTAATTGGCTGGCAAAAAAATAAAAACAAAAATAATACCTATCTTTGCTAGGCATGTGGGAAGGGAGCAGGATCATACCTTGTTGTAAGAAAATGTAAAGATTAACAGCCTTCTGAGAAAGCAATATGGCAACATCCATTAGAAATATGCCATATCCTTCGACACAGAAACCTTTCTCACAGAAATAAACCCACTAGCACTTGACATGTGTTCAGAAAGTTGTTATTGTAATACTGTGTAGCAGGGAAAAAAAGGAAACTAAGTATCAATAGGAAACTAAGTGAATGCCTATCTACTCACAAAAGATTTTTAAAAATTGCCTGCAAAGCAAGATCCATTATGTAATTATCAAGAATTATACAAATTTTTAAAAATATGAAAATATCAGCAATGGCAGCACTATAGTAAAACAGACTACAGTAGTTCGTTCTTATTCTCGGAAGACATGTTCCAAGATCCCCAGTGGATGCCTGAAACCACCGATAGTACAGAACCCGATTGCTGTTAATAGGAACTTTTTTTGGTGATGTTTCCCACCCACAATTTTAATAACTTTTCTATCTTAACTAAGGGCTTAACATGAATTGTGGCTACAACTTTTCCATTTTGAAGTGTAACAGCAAAACTAGCAAAAGTTTTTTTCCTTTTTCATAATTTCAGGGATAGAAGATTTGTTCTGACCATAGATCTTAGCAAACTCAGCATTTAAAAAATTTCCTTATTAAGTCAAGAACTTTTACCTTTTCACTTAATAGAAGCACTTTACGGCTTCTCTTTGGTATATCCAAGTTGCCACCATTAGTACTCTTGCACGCCACTGTCATGTAAAATAAGGGTTCCATGAATATAAGTACTGTGATACTTAGGCAGTAGAACTGATAACCAAGAAGGCTATAGAGTGACTAATGGACAGGCTGCATATACAGTGTGGATACCAGGCAAAGGGATGATGCAAATCCTGGGGAGAGATGGAGTGGTACAGCAGGAGATTTCATCATGCTTATCAGAATGGTGCAGTGTCTTATTTAAAACTTCGGAATTATTTCTGAAATTTTCCACTTAAAATTTTCAGATTGTGGTTGCCAAGAGTAACTGAAACCTTGAGAAATGAAACCGAGGATAAGGGGAGGACTACTGTATTTCATTATATGCTGGTGTGGATAGAAATAGGCACAACCTTACTGAGGAGAGCAAAATCACCTGGTAACCACTGAACAGGCCCCGGAGACAAAAACTCCTTATCTGAGGAATTTCGATGGAAACAGAGACAACCTGGTGACCACCAAACAGGCAAAACTCCTTTTCTGGGAATTCAAAAGTAATTAAACTTTACTAGTATCTAAAGTCTGGTTCCAGGCCTCTTTCAACTTTTATAAGTAACTAAAATTTCTATATATCTCTGAAATGCCATGCCGAAACTCATTTTACAGCCCTAAGCTCCTGCTTTAAGGTCCATAAATACCCCTAAAGAAAAATCCACAGCAGCACACTCCGTCCTCTTGCTGAGGCGCCCCACTGCACTCTTCTGCAGCGTTCTGTAACCACCCAAGGGGTTCATCTTGGCTGCTGCCTAGACAGAGTCAATTCATTGAGACAGGGGGATTGTGAAAAACTAGAGAAAAACTAATTCACGCAGAACCTGCTGTGTGGATGACCAGAGTTTTATTACTCAAATCAGTCTCTCCAGCAGCATTGGGGAGCAGAGTTTTAAAAGGTAACTTGGTGGGTTGTGGGAAGCCAGTGGATCAGGAGTGCTGATTGGTTACAGACAAAATCATAGGGAGGCAAAACTGTCTTCCTGCACTGAGTCAGTTCCTGGGTGGGGGGCACAAGATCAGATGAGCCATTTTGGCGGCCAAGGTAAGTGGATAACCTGAGGTCAGGAGTTGGAGACCAGCCTGGCCAACACGGTGAATCCTGTCTCTACTAAAAATTTTTTAAAAATTAAAAAAAATAATTAGCCAGGGGTGGTGGCACACACCTATAATCCCAGCTACTTGGGAGGCTAACACAGAGGAATTGCTTGAACCTGGGAGGTAGAGGTTGCAGTAAGCCGAGATCGTGCCATTTGCACTCCAGTCTGGGTGACAAGAGCGGGACTCCATCTCAAAAAAAAAAAAAAAAAAAGATCAGATGAGCCAGTTTACTGATCTGGGTAGTGCCAGCTGACCCATCAAGTGCAGGTCTGCAAAATACCTCAAGCAAGGATCACAGGAGCAGTTTAGGGAGGGTCAGAATCTTGGAGCCTCCAGCTGCATGACTCCTAAATCCTAATTTCTAATCTTGTGGCTAACATTATAGTCTAGTCCCCAGGCAAGAAGGAGGCCTGCTTTGGGAAAGGGCTGTTAGTCTTTGTTTAAACTATAAACTACATTTCTCCCAAAGTTAGTTCAGCCTGTGCCAAGGAATGAACAAGAACAGCTTGGAGGTTAGAAGCAAGATGAAGTCGGTTAAGTTAGGTCTCTTTCACTTTGCAAAAGTAGTTTCTGTTCTTCCTTTCTAATAAACTTTCCTCTTTTCAAACCTACACTGTTTGTACGTATGGTAAATTCATTTTACCCACCTGCAAGTCGACTACTTCCTGGTGCCAGGACTCTGACACCTTGCCAGGTACTTATAGAAAGATGAAGAATCTAATAGAATTTTAAATTTCCATGTCTTCCAACCCAGCAGCTCAACTTCCAGGAAGTTATCCTACTAATATAATAGCATGATGATCTAAAGATATATGTGCAAGGATGCTCTCTACAAACTTCATTTAATAAGATGTGCAAAGAACCTTAAATGTCTACTCAAAAGTGTTGAATAAATTTCATGTCTACAAAATGACTAATGCAGACTTGAAAAAGAGTGAGGTAGCTCTATGTCACCAAACTGGAACAATAAAAGACAGCCATTATAAAGTATATAAAGCAAGCTGAAGACTGTCTTTATGTTTGAAATTATTCATAATAAAAAAATATTTTTAATGCAGGGGGGATTAGATACTTTGCCTTCTCATGAGAAAGGATCTCACAAATCTTGGACAATTAAACCCCGCCCTCATCCCTTCCATCTCATCATATCTGACCTCAACCAGTTTCCTACCTATACTGTTCATATGCCCATTTGCTCTACATGACTCAGTCATTTCAAGATTGCTTCTGTTTTTCCTTTCTGATACAAAAACAATGTTAAAAATGTATGTTTAAAATTTGTTTAATTTCATCCCATTGTTATAGTTTCATTTTTGCATATTCCTTTGTTGAAAACCCTTTGGTACAAACCAACATCAAAACTCGGTGTTATTTCACCCTTCTTGAACTGTAATTCTTTTTAAACAAGGAATAGCCTTTCTTGTTTCGAGAATATACTTATACTCTAGCACATTCAAAAATCTTGGCAACTTTCAAAGGCCATAATAAGTGTGTTAAGAGCTCAGATCCCCTTTATTATTGTTATTAAATAGACAGATGAAAATAAGAGATTATACATTGTTTTCACTCTTTCCCATTTACTACCTCTTGAAAAATACTGGGCACTTCACTATTATCCTGTCACTATTTGTGTTGGTATGACTCAAAAGCTAAGAACGGTTTTTACATTTTTTCAATGATTGGGGAGGGAGGGTCAGAATCCAAGGGAATATTTCATGACATTTGAAAATATCATGAATTCAAATTTGAGCATCCATAATAAAGTTTTATTGGAATACAGCCATGCTCATTTGGCTTTTGTTTGTTTGTTTTTGGAGTCAGAGTCTGGCTCTGCCGTCCAGGCTGCAGTGCAGTGGCACGATCTCGGCTCACTGCAACCTCTGCCTCCTGTCCTGAAGCAATTCTCCTGCCTCAGCATCCCAAGAAGCTGGGATTACAGGTGCCTGCCACACGCCCGACTAAGTTTTGTATTTTTACTAGAGACAGGGCTTCACTGTGTTGGCCTGGCTGGTCTCAAACTCCTGGCCTCAGGTGATCCGCCCACCTCGGCCTCCCAAAGTCCTAGGATTACAGGCGTGAACCACGGCGTCTGGCCTACAGTTAGTATTGACTAATGATGTTTTCACACTGCAAGAAGAAAGTTAAGTATGGACCACAAAGCCATAAAGATGTCCTCTCTGGCTCTCTACAGCAAAGATTTGCCAAGCCCTGTTACATGTCATACTACTTGCACTTTATAATTTTATAGTTTTACCTAGACATTCTCCCATTTTTCCTTCCACATTCAGCATAAAATCCCCTTAATATCAGTCTCTAGGCAAGCACATTCTTCATAGTCCTTAGAATCAGCAGGGCGTCGTGGCTCACGCCTATAATCCCAACACTTTGGGAGGGCGAGGCGGGTGGATCACGAGGTCAGGAGTTCAAGACCAGCCTGGCCAAGACGGTGAAAGCCCGTCTCGACTAAAAATACAAAACTTAGCCGGATGTGGGGGCAAACGCCTGTAATCCCAGCTACTCGGGAGGCTGAAGCAGAGAATCGCTTAAACCCGGGAGGCGGAGATAGCAGCAAGCCAAGGTCAAGCCACTGCACTCCAGCAACAGAAGGAGACTCCTCTAAAAGGGAAAGAGAAAGGGAGAGAAGAATTGGACTTTCTCTTGTTAATTAATTTCCTTAGTCTAATCACATTCCTGGTTATCTACAAACTGAAAACCAGAAAGGAGGGCTATCAACGTCTTAAGCACCACAAATTAACAAATCAAAACCAAAACCAAATCTGACCATCACCACTCTCCCTCTGGAGCCAGGGCTAAGGACGCTCAATGCCCAGTTAGTGGCTTTCAAACTCCCTTATAAGTGAGGCATCTTGTGAATTGGAACAAGCACTGCTGCTAAAATCCCTAACGGCCATATAGCAATGCGAAAAAAGGTGTCGAATGTAATTTTCTCAAATGTAATCTTCTTCAATAGTTGGCACCAAAAAAAAGGAACAGTAAAGAAAAAGTAGACTCCTGTAATTAGCATGTATGATACATACCTCAGACATTGAATCATATTTTCTGCAACTAAACAGTTTCTGGCTCCCAAGATGAGAGGCTAAATAATGCAAGGTGTCTGTAAACAGCAGCACACCTTACACCGGAAACTAGAGCACTTTCTCACCAAGCAGAGTACATCAAAATTTGCTCACCTCTTTCAATCAACATTCTGCATGACTAGTGTTGGGGGCGGGAAGGCGGAGCTAGCTATCTTTTCTACCAGCCGGGTCACACCCCTCCTATCACTAACCCCTCCTCCTCAGCTCCTTCACACCTCTATCCAGTACTAACCCCTCCCCAGCCCCATCACCTCTTCCCCGGTCTCATCATCTCATCCACTTCCACCAAAATCACAGATCAGGTAAGCTTCCAGCAGCAGGCGAGCAAAACAGGGAAGCTATACTACAAAAGTCCGCTGTCCCTACACAAACACTATCTGCACCTGCCAAGAAAGTCAAGTCACAGCCCCAGAAGTGAAAAGAACAGACCTTGGCTCTCACCCAGTTAACCAGCTTTATCCAGCGCACGTGTTGCGGTCGGACCCCATGCGAAAGAGCTAAGGACACAAAGGTGAGCAGTAGAGTCGCGGTTCCAGCTCTCTCCCGGCTCCCACTGCAGCGGGGTGGGTAATTTTGGTAAATTTCGCCAAGCAGAAGCAGGACAAAGAGCATTTGGAGTCTACAGCGGGGAGAACTTACCTAATCCCTGAATGTTAAAAGGCCAAAACTCCACTAGTCGGAAGTGACGTGCCAGCTGAGCCCCGCAGGTCCGCCACGTAATTGGCCGCCGCCACAGCTAGCCACCCTCTCACCGGACTGGCCCGAAGACAGGAAAAGTGTGGAAGTCCACAAGCCGCCCCCGCCCCGCCCTCCTCAGCGACTCCCGGCTGCACCGGGGAGCGGCGGCACCTGGCCAGGGTCGGGGCCTGGAGCCTGGACGAGACAGGCTCGCCGGCCGGGGCGCCCGTCCAGCGCCCTGCGGGCAATGGGCTTCAGCGCTCGGGCACGCGCATGCGCGGGCCTCTCTCTCCAGAGGATTCCTCGGGTCACCTGGCCGCCAGCATCTCAGCCACCTGCCCCTCCGGGTCCCTTCTCGCCCTCGATTCCTCCTGCTGGTTCTCATCGCCAGGCCTCTTTCTTCTTCTTCCGCAGGCACCGCTAGACCCGGCCGCGACCGCCTGCCGACACCCTGGGTTCCACTGACACGAGCCTCGGTGCGGCTTCCGCTTCCGGCGAGTATTGTGTGTCGCGCCGCGGGGCGGGGGCGAGGGGAGGAGGAAGGAGGGAGGCAGCGCTCCGGCGGCTCCGCGCCCCGCACTCCCGGACCCGAAGCCGGGAAGGTAGGTGCTGTCCCGCCGCCGCGCCCGGGCCTGGGGCCTGCCCCCGCCGGCCGGCTCCGCACGCCGCGTCCCAGCGCCCCGCGACTGCGTCACCGGCCCCCTGCACGTAACCACAGCTGCCTCCGCCCGCCTCGGGCCCGGGCGGACGTTTTGCCGCCCCGGCGACGTCAGCGCGTCCGGCGTTGCTTGGCTACCCCGCTGTTCCCCCGTCCCGCTGCTGCTCACCTCCCCGGGTGAAACTCTGACGCAGTCACCGCGGGTCTCGGCTGCGTCATAGCGTTGGGCATCCCACCTTCACGTCATACCTCTTCCTCACCTGGACACGCATCCCTCCCTACCCTGTCAACCACGACGTTTCCTCTTTCCCCTCTCTAATCCCCCTGCCCCAGATCTGGCGGAAGAAGGTGGAGATGGGGGTGGGACAGAGTTGTGGACCCCCGCTCAGGAGAGGATCGCAAGGTGGGACACCCTGAACAGTGGTGGAAACAAAATGAGTATGTCCCTGAAGTTTGCCCTTCAGCTGAGACACAAGGAGTAGATGGAGAGGAAGGACCAACCCAGAGGCACTCAAGGTCTCACTATGGCTATAGCTCCAAGTCCTCGCCATTCCTCCCTAACCCTTTCCCTATTTCCCTCACCACTTCTTTGCCAGTCTAGATCCATCCTGGTGCCTTACCGTGCATACAGTTCTACTCAGGTGAGGAGGCCACCTAATTTGTAAAAGACTGAGGAAGGGGTAGGGTCACCACTAGTCAAAGTTGGATTCCCACAGGTAGAGAACAATCATCTGACTGAACTTCTCTCCTATTGCTGACAGAAGAAATTCAAGTCCAAAGAAGTTATCAGCTCCTACACCAAACCAAACACATTTGTGTGTGCCAACCATATATACGGGAACAGTTGTTGTTAACCCATCTCATTACATGGCCACTTATCTCTCAGCACATAGATCTACCAAATTTCCTTCCTTCCATTAGGTCCCTGGATAAGGATGGGGGTCGGGGAGGAAGGGTTATGGGAATAGATAAGTCAACTTACCTATGGCGAAAAGTATCGACGTTTTAAGGATGGATTGGGGGACCAACCTTCTGTTTCATAAATCTCTCTGATGTATCTCCAGTTCTTCTGAGGCTGCACTTGAGGGAGATCTGATTGCCTCTCTTCTCTTAATTCCCAACCACTTCAGAACCTATTATGCCCAGGCATTAGTTATCAATAGCTATATGATACGTATGCCCAGGCATTAGTTATCAATAGCTATATTGAAAGAGTCCAGTCACTACAAATAGACATGTTGCTCTCTTTTCAAGAAGTTGTTGGCGTGGGCTCAGTAATGCACTCTTTAATGTAGTTGCCATAATTTATCAGTTTTCAGCAGTTATGAGTGTCCAAATGCACACTATAGAAATGGAATGTTGCATGAAACATTTCATTCCAAGAAGAGGGCATACTTCCTTTAGGCTAGTCTGATGAAAGGAAGAACAATTTCAGGTTTTCCTGCAAAGAGGTTGTCACCTTTGCCTCATTCATTCCATTTATTACACTTTAGAACAGTGTTATCTAACACTGAATTTGAGGACTCTTTTTGCTTATCTGTGGTGACTGATAGAACAAAAATTATGCCCAGACTTTTTTTTTAAGCTTATCAGCTATCATCAGTGTCAATGTATTTTATGTCTGGCCCAAGACACTTCTTCCAGTGGGCCCGAGGAAGCGAAAAGGTTGCATATCGTGAGAGAACAATGTCAGAGAATCAAGCTTAGACTCCAGTGGACTTATCATAAAGCTCTCATAACATTAAAATATGACTAATATAAGAAATGTTAATATTTTTATGACTTTTTTACTCCCCAAATTCCTTTCTTGTCTATTAGAAGCATATGTCAAACTAGGATACAGTGATCTGGAACTATTGGTTCTAAGATACAAGTGGAATGAGCCTGGATCAGAAGAAGTATGCTGAGCTAGAGTTGAAGGAAGCTTCTCTTTCTAACGAGAAAGCAGAGGTAAGAGACAAGATAGATTGGGGGTTGGGTGTCAGTTTACTAACAAAAAAAGTTGATCGTTGGGAGTCACAAGTTTTGGAAATGGAGAAACAAAGGGGTTGAATTGATTGGAAGAGAATATGGAGAATAACAAGATGAGGCAAAAATCTGGAGTTAGGACTTAACATAGGGGTAAATGTCAGGCAGGGATACAAAAATAAATAAATAAATAAAACGTTCAATTAACATTTTTATTTTCTTTGTCCCCTTCCCCACCCCCAAGTTAAATTATGGCAGAGACAAGTCTGTTAGAGGCTGGGGCCTCTGCAGCCTCCACAGCTGCAGCTTTGGAGAACTTACAGGTGGAGGCGAGCTGCTCTGTGTGCCTGGAGTATCTGAAGGAGCCTGTCATCATTGAGTGTGGGCACAACTTCTGCAAAGCTTGCATCACCCGCTGGTGGGAGGACCTAGAGAGGGACTTTCCTTGTCCTGTCTGTCGAAAGACATCGCGCTACCGCAGTCTCCGGCCTAATCGGCAACTAGGCAGTATGGTAGAAATTGCCAAGCAGCTGCAGGCCGTCAAGCGGAAGATCCGGGACGAGAGCCTCTGCCCCCAACACCATGAAGCCCTTAGCCTTTTCTGTTATGAGGACCAGGAGGCTGTATGCTTGATATGTGCAATTTCCCACACCCACCGGGCCCATACCGTTGTGCCACTGGACGACGCTACACAGGAGTACAAGGTGGGGAATTAGACACATGATGTCAATGTGGGTAAAAAGGAAGGACCTCAGAGGATGAGATATACTCCCATGTAGAGATTGTAAGCTCCTACTACTCACTCTGTATTCTCCTCAGAGCTGTATGTGCAGGGGCACACAGTGTGTGTGATGAGTTGTCCTCTAGCTTGAAAAAGGACAATGGTGAGAATTGCCCTAAAATTTCTTTCTGACTTTTGCAATACATATGAGTCTTATGGGTGAATATTGTTATGTGTGGTCTTGGAAAATATCATAATTTTCATAAATGAATGAAACCACATGGAGATTAAACTTAGGAAGAACTAAAAAGTAGTCTGGTTTTCATTCTGCCTATCTGCTCAGAATGCTCCTTGTTTTCACACTGGTATTGGGAATAGGTAATATCACTTTAGACTGATATTCACCAGACTAAGCTGAACCATTCTGTTGTTTGCAGCTTCTCCAGGTAATCGGTAACATGGCATATCATTGAACTTACTGCTGAGACACAGGAAAATGTTTAAATAAAGGAAACGAGATATTAATATGTTAGCATTTTATCATATACTTTGCTTAATTATTTTAGTCTTGAAAGTAAGATTTCAGGTAACTTACAATATAATAAGTTTTTATTTTAGGTGGATAGAGGTGGATGGGAAGACAGGTTTAAAGAAAGGTATTAGGGTACAGAAGGTTGCTTTGATGGTAATAGGCAGTTGCCTCAGTAAGAAAATGGAAAGATTTGAGGAAAGACACGGAGTTGGTGACAACTATCTCAGATTCCGTAAGAGGACAGTTGGGTGAACAGAGAAGGTGATGTGGACAGGCTGGTGGCAGTAAGAGGGACTGTAGGAAGTTGACATCCCAAATTGTAGGCAAGAAAGGAAATCAGATCAAGAGGCAGTAAAATGGCTAGGAAGCAAATAAATGGTTTAAAACAAATAGTTTAATCTCTGAATGATAGATGTACCAGTCCACCCCAAATGTCACCACTCCCACTTCCTCCCTACCCTTCAGGAAAAACTGCAGAAGTGTCTGGAGCCCCTGGAACAGAAGCTGCAGGAGATCACTCGCTGCAAGTCCTCTGAGGAGAAGAAGCCTAGTGAGCTCAAGGTAAAGGCAGGCAACCCCATGTAGGCTGCTCTGAAGGGTATTGCCTCTGAGGGAATTAACTATATATAATTTAATCCGCCAATTCTGGTTCATTAGAAAAATGCAGTTCCCTTAGATGAGAACATGTACTGGGAAAAAAAGAAAAGAAAAACGCAGTTCTCAGCAGGGCATGGTGGCTCACACCTGTAATCCCAACAATTCTGGAGGCCAAGTTGGGCAGATTGAGCTCAGGAGTTTGAGACCTCCCTGGGCAATGTGGTAAATCTCATCTCTACTAAAATACAAAAAAAATTAGCTGGGAGTGGTGGTGTGCACCTGTAGTCCCAGCTACTCAGGAGGCTGAGGCAGGAGCGTTGCTTGAACCTGGGCGGTGGAAGTTGCAGTGAGCCGAGATTGCACCATTACACTCCAGCCTGGGCAACAGAGCGAGACTCTGTCTCCAACAAAAAAAGAAAGAAAAATGTAGTTCTCTCAAAAATGATGGTATTTTATTGGGCTTGATTGTCATTAAAGATTGTATTTAAATTACTTGTCATGAATTAAGCTTTAAGAGGGATTTAAGGGAAAAGAACAGATAGAATATCTTACATCTGGTTAGCTGAGAAAGCTCTTGTCTCTTGGACTCCTTTTTTAAAGCAGCAAAGGAGGCTCTGTGCTGAGAAGGCAGGGATGGGAATTTCTTAGAGGAATTGAAGAGAGGAGAATTTGGAAGATTCACTGGGGAGAAAGGGAAAAGTAGCTGACCAAGAATCTCAGAAGAACTATCCAATGATATTAGGACCACATTTTTATAACTCAAGTAAGCTAGATGATGTTGGTTCCACCCTAGAATGTTCTTCCCCTCTCCATCCTCCACCACAGGATCTTATTCATCTCTATGGTGCAATGAAAACCATTTCCTATGCAGCCTTTCCTGACCCTTCAGAAATTAACTTTCTTAATTTTCATACAGTTTTGCACCTCTTTTATAGCATTGCCTTATTTGTAGCATGGTATTTTGGTGTCTGTCTTGTTTCTTCGATTGAACAGTGAACAATTATCATTTGTAGCAAAAATAATAACTAGAATTGAGTTCTGTGCATTAATTCATAAAGTATCCATGATAATCCAGATTTATAGGGTTGTTAGCATCTTAAGAGTTCAGGCCAAATTGGGTAAGTGAGACATAGAAAAGCTATGAAAAGGACAAAGAGAAGGAAATCCTGAGATCATCTTTAGTAAAATGTAGGGGTAAACTTAGATATTCTTTAAGGTAGGTATTATTACCTTCAGCTTACACAGAAGGAAATGGACTTTGGATAAGCAGCTAGTCCAAGATCATAAAGCCAGGAAGTGGGTAAACCAGGAATACTAGTTCTTCATGAATCAGTAAATATTTGTTAAGCTCCTGGTTTAGGCCGAACCCTGTACTTGACACTGAGGAACAATGAGCA
Organism: Sapajus apella; assembly: GCF_009761245.1. Taxonomy (NCBI): domain Eukaryota; kingdom Metazoa; phylum Chordata; class Mammalia; order Primates; family Cebidae; genus Sapajus; species Sapajus apella. The sequence goes on from NW_022437192.1 coordinate 266,756, forward strand.
AAAACACAGTTCCTGCCCTCCTTGAGCTTAAAGTTAAATGGAGAAAATAGGTAATGGCACAAAAAGCATAGCTGCAAGTTCATAAGAAGACAACATAGAAATTTGGCCTCATTAAAGGTTTCCCAAAGAAGTAATGAGTTTTTAACAATGGACATTTAGGGATCGCCAGAAATTAAATACAAGTTTTAATTTGTAGAAAGAAATATTTAAATGAATGACAACATTTCATCAGAAAGCAAATACTACTACCTTAGTGCTTTATACATTTTACCAAAGTAAGCATTTGAATTTTTTAAAATTTGAACCAATTTTGGTTACAAAGGTTAACTTTTAAAAAAGTTTTTTGTTCTTTTAAAGGCCTTCTGAGAAACCTAAAAATACGAAAATGGGGCTTATTACTAGTCATTAACTCTCTTCTTCATGTTGATTACCTTCTTGAAGGTAAACGATACAGAGGGAAATACACTTTTTTAAAACCTTCTAAGTGTTTGAACAGAACTGTCGTGGTTTTTAAATTGTAAATTGTCATTTCAGTGGCCTCTGAAACTACCACCAGCATTCCTCTTGTAACCATCTGAATTCTCTCTCCTCCCTTATCAGACTCAATGCCGCTTTTAAAAATCATTTGTAATTATGCTAACTGAAAATTACAGGTAAAATAACCTATATATGTAATTTTAAATTTTAAAGAGCCTTATTGTGTCTCAATATAGTATAACACATAATGAAACATAACTGATGATAAAAGATGGTATGTAATATTTGGACATGACTACCCTGAAAGAGTAGTTTACAGTGTAGCCAGTTATATGCTTGCACCTATATGTGTCATCAGCAATGCAATAAATACAAATTCAGACTGAGATGGATATGTGTCAATGTGATTGAAACACCATAGGTAGCTTAGCTGTTGGTGATACGATTTTTTATAATAATTTTTGGTAAAATTCTAAGTAAAACAAAATATAATTTTGAGTTTTATTCAGCTATTGCTAAAAAATTCATGTCTAGTAAAACCATGTAAGAATTAGTCTGTGTTTATACTATATAAAATGGCATTCAAGCCCAGGCCTATGTTTTTTAATATCCCGCAGGACATTAGAAAATGTTACAAGTCAATTCACTATGCCGGGTTGTCTCACACATTGGAGGAGTGCTAGCATCCTCGTCAGGAACTCCCCCAAACATGAATATGACACAAGAATATGTGTCCATTTCCGAAATATTTTCAGAGGGAGGTAACACCTTCATTAAGAACCATTGCCCTACAAATATAGTGAAAAAAAAAAAAAGAGATTATGGGTTTATAACAGGAAGAGCCTTTTTGCTTCCTATTTATCACAGTCATGAATGTTAAACTTACACCCATACATCACCCCTAAACAAACACACATGCATGCACACACATGTACTCATGCACTCACATACACAAAAAGGCTGTGTTTTACTGAGGGCAGCTGTGAGAATATATTTTGTTTAGATGTGCACTGAGAAGGCAGCAGTGGAAAGTGAAGCAGCAAGTGGCCCTGAAATAAAAAGAACTAGTCAGCCTCTGCTAGGAACTAGCTTGAATCCACAAATGCCATGCTTGTCATCCCCATCCTGGCTTTGCATCCTCACTCGCCACCCTCAGGCCTGCCTTTCATTCCCTATCCACTCTAGAGTCCCACCCTCTCCTGCTCACTTTGCTTCACCATCAGTCACATGATGCTTGAGGAATCTTTCTTTGGGAAGATCACTATTTATTTTAGTGGAGATGCAGAAGAGAAGATACACTGATAATTCTCAGAAAGTGTTATGGCTGGTGTTTGAGTCCTATATTATCAAATTTCAGGAATGCTAGAGGCTTCAGTCTATGTGCTGGCTTAAAGAAATCATATTTCAAATTTCAAGCAGCTAATTACTAATAAACCTCTGGAACCTGTTCCTGGGGTAGGAATTACCAGTTCTCTGAAGTGACTTGAAACAATTTAACAAGTTCAGCCCTGAAATCTACATATGTATATTTTGTAACAACCCATTATTAAACTCTTAACTGATTCTTATACTTTCCCAGTTGGTTCTCTGGTTTTTATCTGGTGGATGTGTTGCAATATGCAAAGAATGACAACTTTTAACTTTTTAGTATTTGTACTTTTCATTGTGTTGTTTTTATTGTTGTTTGTTTTGAGGCAGAATCTCACTCTCCCAGGCTGGAGCACAGTAGTGATCATAGTACACTAACTTGAACTCTGGGATTCAAGCCATCCATCCTCTTGTCTCAGCCTTTTGAGTAGCTAAGACTGCAGATGTGTACTACCACACTCAACTAATTTTTTTTTTTTTCTTTTTAGTTGAGACAATGTCTCATCATGTTGTCCAGGTTGGTCTCAGACTCTGGGCCTCAAGTGATCCTCTCACCTGGGCGTCCTGAGCACTAAGTTTACAGGCATGAGCCTGTACTTTCCTTTTCTTGACAGATTGAATTAACTAGAACTTTACAGTTGGTAATAACACAGCTATCTCTGGTATCTGTAATAGTGAATGTTATATCATTGAGTTTTTTATCTTAAATTAAAAATACATATGTATCCCTAATGGTCACTACCAAGTCGTCAGTGGGGGGTGATGGGGATGGAGCCATTCTTTACAGAAGGAAATTCCAATGAAGCAGAAAATGAGTGTTCTGTTAAACCTTTTTTATTTATTTATTTATTTATTTATTTTTTACTCTATCTGTTGCCCAGGCTGGAGTACAATGGTGCAGGAATCTCAGCTCACTGCAACCTTTGCCTTCTGGGCTCAAGCCATCATCCCACCTCAGCCTCTCCAATAGCTGAGACTACAGGAATGCACCACCACACCCAGCTAATTTTTCTATTTTTTGTAGAGTTAGAGTTTCACCGTGTTGCCTAAGCTGGTCTCAAACTCCTGAGCTCAAGCAATCCACCTGCCTCAGCCTCCCAAAGTTCTGGAATTACAGGCATGCGTCACCACACCCAGCCTTTGTTAAACCATTTTCAATAAAACTGGAAGTCTCTGTCAATTCATACATATGGTGGGTGAGAGAAAGGCTTCCTTATAACCCACTGACCCTGCTGATATAACATCTTCCCTCTTTTTTCAGAGATTAGTGGAAAGTCGCCGACAGCAGATCTTAAGAGAGTTTGAAGAGCTTCATAGGCGGCTGGACGAAGAACAGCAGGTGTTGCTTTCACGACTGGAAGAAGAAGAACAGGACATTCTGCAGCGACTCCGAGAAAATGCTGCTCACCTTGGGGACAAGCGCCGGGACCTGGCCCACTTGGCTGCTGAGGTGGAGGGCAAGTGCTTACAGTCGGGCTTCGAGATGCTTAAGGTTCGACCTTTGCCCCTGCCTAGCCCCTCAGGTCAAGCGCAGTGTAGCTTTGCACAAGTTGTTCTGTCAGCCTGGGATGCTCATTCTTCTGCTCTGCTTCCCTAAATCCAGTTCTTCTAGGTATACTCAAAGGATTTTTGCTACAGAAAAGCTGATCTGATTTCTCCCATCCCCTTCTAATAATCATTTTTGTGTTCTTATGTTTTGTCAGCAATTATGTGCTTAATCTGTTCTAAAGAAAAAATTCACTCTTTTGAAAGGAGGGAAGTCTAGTCTGAATTAGTGAAAACCTATTTTAAAAATTTTGTTAATGCAGTTACCATTACTTTTAAGTCCTGAAATTTTATGTAGTGCTGAAAAAGAACAGAAACATAGTTTAAAGGATACAGGCATACTTCAGAGATACTGTGGGTTCAGTTCCAGACCACTTCAATAAAGTGATTATCTTGATAAAGCAAGTCACATTAATTTGTTGGGTTTCCTAGTGGAATCGTAATCTTTTTGATGGTAAACGGTCTTGCGTCAATATTGACTGATCAAGATGGTGGTTGCTGAAGATTGGGGTGGCTGTGGTAATTTCTTAAAATAAGACAACAAAGTTTACTTTTGACTCTTCCTTTTATGAAAGATATCTCTGAGCATGTGATGCTGTTTAGTAGCATATTACTCACAGTAGAACTTCTTTGAAAATCTTTGAAAACCCACATCTGTAGTTACTTAACTCCACTGAAGTCCCTAAAAGTCATCCATGAGGATTGGAATAGACTTCTTCCAAATGCCTGTTGATACTGATATTTTGGCCTCCTTTCACAAATACAAATGTTCTTAATGGCATCTAGAATGATGAATCTTTACCAGAAAGTCTTCAATTTACTTTGCCCAGATCTATCAGAAAAATCACTATTTATGGCAGCTTAATGAAGTATATTTATTAAGTAAGACTTGAAAGTCAAAATTACTCTTTGATCCATGGACTGCCGACTGGATGCAGATGTGAAAACAACATGAATCTCATTTTACATCTCTATCAGAACTTTTGGGTGATCAGGTGCATTGTCAATGAGCAGTACTATTTTGAAAGAAATCTTTTCTCTGAGCAGTAGGTCTCAACTTAAAATTTTCAGTAAAGGGACAGGCATGGTGGCTTATGCCTGTAATCTCAGCGCCCTGGGAGGCCGAGGCAGGTGGATTGCCTGAGGTCAGGAGTGTGAGTTGAGCCTGGCCAAGATGGTGAAACCCCATCTCTACTAAAAATACAAAAATTAGGCCAGGTGCAGTGGCTTATGCCTGTAATCCCAGCACTTTGGGAGGCCAAGGCAGGTGGATCACCTGAGGTTGGGAGTTCGAGAACAGCCTGACCAACATGCAGAAACCCTGTCTGTACTAAAAATACAAAAAGAAATTAGCCAGGCATGGTGGCATATGCCTGTAATCCCAGCTACTCGGGAAGCTGAGACAGGAGAATCACTTGAACCTAGGAGGTGGAGGTTGCAGTGAGCCGAGATGGCACCATTGCACTCCAGCCTGGGCAACAAGAACAAAACTCTGTCTCAAAAAAAAAAAAATTAGCTGGGCATGATGGTGGGTGCCTGTGATCCCAGCTACTTGGGAGGCTGAGGCAGGAGAATCACTTGAACCCAGAAAGGGGAAGTTGCAGTGAGCCAAGATCATGCCATTACACTCCCTCCTGGGTGACAAGAGCAGAACTCTGCCCCCCCCAAAAAAAAAAAAAAAATCCCAGTAAATACTAGGCACAGTAGCTCACACCTATAATCCGAGCATTCTGGGAGGCCGAGGTGAGAGGATTGCTTAAGCCCAGGAATTCAAGACCAGTCTGGGCAATATAGTGCCACCCCATCTCTACAAAAAGTAATTTTTTTTAATTAAATATATTTAATATACCATGCTGTAAACAGATGTGCTGTCGTGTAGGCTTCGTTGTTCCATTTCTAGAGCACAGGGAACGTAGATTTAGCATAATTCTTAAGAGACCTAGGATTTTTGAAATGGTAAGTGAGCATTGGTTTCAACTTAAAGTCACCAGCTGCCTTCTAATAATAGAGCCATCCTGTCCTTTGAAGCTTTGCAGCCAGGCATTGACTTCTTTCTAACTCTTAAAGCCCTAGATAGTATCTTTCTTGAATAGAAGGCTGTTTTGTTTACATTGAAAATGTGTTGTTTAGTGTAGTCACCTTCATCAGTAATATCTGGATAATTATAATCCCTTCACAATAATCTCTGGATAATAATCTCAGCAAGATCTTCTGGATAACTTACTGCAGCTTCTGCATCAGCATTTGCTTCTCCTTGTACTTTTTTGTTACAGAGATGGTTTCTTTTCTTAAACCAACCTACCTAACTTTAAACTTTTCTTCTGCAGCTTCCTTACCTCTCTCAGCTTTCATAGAACTGAAGAGAGGTGGAGCTTCTGGATTGGGCTTTGGCTTATGGGAAATGATCTTATATCCAGATCACTAAAATTTTCTCCATCTCAGCAATAAAGCTGTTTCACTTTCTCATCATTCATGTGTTCACTGAAGTAGCACTTTTAATTTTCTTCAGTAACTTTTCGTTAGCATTCACAGCTTGGCTTGCTGTTTGGCACAAGAGGCCTATCTTTCAGCCCATCTTGGCTTTCAACATGCCTTCCTCACTAAGCTTAAACATCTCTAGGTGTTGATTTAAAGTGAGAGACATGTGACTCTTCTATCACTTGAACACTTAGAGGCTATTGTAGGATTATTAATTGGTGTAATTTTAATATTGTTATGTCTCAGGGAATAGAGAGGCCAGAGGAGATGGAGAAAGATAAGAGAATGGCTGGTAGTGGATCAGTTAGAATACATAAAATGTTTAACATATTTATTAATTAAATTTTTCATCTTATATGAATGCAGTTCATATAAGTGCCCCAAAACAATTACAGTAGTAACATCAAAGATCACTGATCACAGCTCATACTAGATATAATCATGAAAAAGTGTGAAATATTGTGAGAATTATCAAAATGTGACAGAGACATGAAGTGAACACATGCTGTTGGAAAAAACGGTGCCAGTAGACTTGCTCGACACAGGTTGCCACCAACCTTCCAGTTGAAAAACACACAGTGTCAACAAAACACAGTAAAGCAAAGTGCAATAAAATGAGGTAGCCTGAAATTATGTATAAATAATTTGCTTTTGATATGTAAATATTAATAATACCTCTAAAGTGTTTGAAATAGTTTGTTCTCTTAAATAAATGAATGGTGTTAGCAAAACTGTAGGGAACATATTTTTTAATCTTAGAGATTAGATTACCAGCATTCCAATCAGTGAGGCTTCATTGTACATTTATGTTATGTATTGCTTGGTATTTATTTCTGTGTCCTTTCATGTATGTGTGTTCTGCTTTCCACATTAAACTGGGAAATCCTGTGGGACAGAGATTTGTCTTCTTTGTCTTCTGGACCCCAAGTATTCACAAATCAGCATTAGCACACAGTTATTAATGTTTATTGTTCCTTTTTTTTTTTTTTTTTTTTGAGACGGAATCTTGCTCTGTTGCCCAGGCTAGAGTGCAGTGGCATGATCTTGGCTGTCTGCAACCTTTACCTCCCGGGTTCAAGCGATTCTCCTGCCTCAGCCTCCCAAGTAGCTGGGATTACAAGTGCACACCGCCATGCCCGGCTAATTTTTGTATTTTTAGTAGAGATGGGGTTTCACCATGTTGGCCAGGCTGGTCTTGAACTACTGATCTCAAGTGATCTACCTGCCTTGGTCTATCAAAGTGCTGGGATTACAAGCATGAGCTACTATGCCTGACCAGTTATTAATGTTTATTAACTAATGCAAGACAAAGGATGCCAAATGGTAACAGGAATGTGTGATTTGTTCCTATGCCACCAGTCTGGAACTCTCTGTACTGATCCTCAAGGAGACTGAGATATGTGGTTGGTACTTGGGGGACAGAGTAAAGACTGACACAATCCCTGATTCCTGTAGGGAGCTCCCAGCACCCTTGAGGAGCAAAGACAAACATAAAAGAAATAATTGGGAAGTGATATAAATTACCAGGTTTCATGATGACCAAAAATTGAAAGTAGGGATTAGGTTGGAAGAAGTACACTCAGGTCCCTCTGGAGCTCTTCTTGCATTGTGTGACCCTCAGTTTATCCTATGCCTATTTTGTAGCTGTGGAACTTTGGGGAGGAACGGGAACCTTTTGCATTCAGGACCGTTGACTACCAGGACCAATATTGCTTTCTTTTCTCCTTCCTTCTAGGATGTCAAAAGTACCCTGGAAAAGTAAGTGATTGTTGTATCTCTTTGAGTGAGTTAGGTCTTGGCTTAGAGAGGAGGGGTACAGTCAGGAGTTTGGGTCAGGGGTAAGATTGGGAAAGTCATGTAGCATCTGGGCAGGGTATGGGAGAAGGTTCATTGCCCCCATGAAGCCAGGTAGAGAACAAATTATTGGGAATAATAATCCCTTTTCCCCTGTAAACATCAGGACTCCTTGAGAAGGAGAATGATAAGGCAGTGCCAGTGGGTGGAACTGTGTCCAAACAAGATGGCAGGAAGAAGGAGTTCGGAGAGCATGAAGGACAATTATCCATTTGCATGAAATATAGGAATATTTTTAGAAAGTTCTGAGGCTCACTCTCAAAATTAGGATCTGTCCACAAGATTATAAGGCTCTCCTTGGATTAGTAAAAGAAAGCAAAAGGTGAGCTCTTCATGGAGGAGGAAGAAAGAGGGAAGATAGAGAATTTCATTTACTCCCTAAAGATGTTAACACCTGAATAGTCACTTGGCTGGAGCTTCCCCCTGACTCCACCCTTTCTTCCCTGTCTCCCTATCCTTCCTAGATGTGAGAAGGTGAAGACCATGGAGGTGACTTCAGTATCCATAGAGCTGGAAAAGAACTTCAGCAATTTCCCCCGACAGTACTTTGCCCTAAGGAAAATCCTTAAACAGCTAATTGGTGAGTTGCTGCCAAAAGGAAACTAGAAGGAACCACTAGAGAGAAGAAAGCTTTTAGGTCTTACCTTATGTGGGTTTGAGTTATCCCATCTCTCACTTTTCTTGCTCCCACCCACACCTACCCCTTTACCTGGCTTTTACTCTCACCCTGAGTCACAGAACTTGGAGTGAGAGGAAGCCTTAAGTGTTATCTACTCTTAGGTCGATACTTTTCTAAATAGAGACCCAGAAAGGTTAAATAATTTGCCAAAGGCATCGGGTAGAGTGATTATATAATTTATCATGTAAACTTGCATAACCTTGAAAGACTGGGTGGCTCACACCTGTAATCGTAACACTTTGGGAGGCCAAGGCTGGAGGATTACCTGAGGTCAAGAGTTCAAGATCAGCCTGGCCAACTTGATGAAACCCCGTCTCTACTAAAAATACAAAAACTAGCCAGCTGTGGTGGCACGCACCTTGCAATCCCAGCTACTCTGGAGGCTGAAGCAGGAGAACTGCTTGAATCCGGGAGTGGAGGTTGCAGTGAGCTGAGATTGTGCCACTGCACTCCAGCCTGGGGGACAGAGCAAGACTCCATCTCAAAAAAAAAAATAAAGTGAAAGGGAGTATCATTATATTAATGTTAATATGCAGGAAAAAATAGTCATAAAGTCATAAACGAGGCCAGTTCTCAGAAAACAGACACATGGTCACTCTATCCCTAGGCCATATGCTGTCTTGCTCTGCATTCTTCTTAACACTTTCCATTTTTTCTGGCCCTCAGGCTGTACCTTGTACTTGTCTACATAGTAAAATAAATGATGATGTCAGAGGGAGATGAAGAGAGGACCAGGCAGGAACCTAGATTACCAGCCCCTGCAGAGTCAAGAGATTATCTGTTTAGGGTCAGTGTGAGAAGTGAGCCATTGCTTTCTCCCCTCCCTTAGGTGACACCATGGATTGAGAAAGTTGTTCTGGGGACCTTTAAGGGACCAGGCTCTGTAAAGGCAGGCTGGAAGAGTGAGGCAGGGGCGTTTAGCTATTCCCATCCTCATCTAGCTCCCCACTCTGGCTTCTCCCGCCAGCGGATGTGACCCTGGATCCTGAGACGGCTCATCCTAACCTAGTCCTGTCGGAGGATCGTAAGAGTGTCAAGTTCGTGGAGACAAGACTCCGGGATCTTCCTGATACACCAAGACGTTTCACCTTCTACCCTTGCGTCCTGGCTACTGAGGGTTTCACCTCAGGTCGACACTACTGGGAGGTGGAGGTGGGCGACAAGACCCACTGGGCAGTGGGTGTGTGCCGGGACTCCGTGAGCCGAAAGGGCGAGTTGACTCCACTCCCTGAGACTGGTTACTGGCGGGTGCGGCTATGGAATGGGGACAAGTATGCGGCCACCACCACACCTTTTACCCCTTTGCACATCAAGGTGAAACCCAAGCGGGTAGGCATATTCCTAGACTATGAGGCCGGCACACTGTCTTTCTACAATGTCACAGACCGCTCTCATATCTACACCTTCACTGATACTTTTACTGAGAAACTTTGGCCCCTCTTCTACCCGGGCATCCGGGCTGGACGGAAGAATGCTGCACCACTTACCATCAGACCCCCAACAGATTGGGAGTGACAGGTTGGGATGTGGGAATACCTGGGGTGAGGCAGGGTCAAGTGCTACGGGCCTCCTTCCTGTGTCCTGCTGGAACGTGTTCGTGTCCACCTGGTTCCAGTCCTGAATCATCTTGGAGAAACACCTCAGTTTCTAGGATGGTTTTGTGTGGAGGGGGAGGCAGGACTGGGCTGGATGAGAGAGCACAGCTGTGTCTCCCTCCTGTCAGGGCAAGGAGCTGGTTCCCAGAGGATTATCTGCCCTGAAGTCCATCAGGTTTTCTGTTGCACAAGGACGGGTTGGGAAGGAAGGAGAGGCTTTTCCAGAAACAAAATCTGTGAGGGTCTGACTTTCTCAAACCAGAGGAGGAAACAGAACCCCTGCACATCTTTTAGGGGGTTCTTTGACCCAGGATAGTCTTGCTTCTTGAGGTAGATCACAGGAGTCTGTGTACCTCTAAATTAAAGAAAGATGAATGACAGATGCTCTCATGGGTCTCGGTTGAGGAGTTTTTCTGAGGGCAGATGTCTGACATCAACAAGGTTAGAAGGAAGGTCAGGGAAGTGGGTTAAAGGAACAAGTTCCTAGAGATTAATGAAGGGGAGGGAGGTTTCTTTGGTCTTCCATTCCAAGGGTAAGATTGCCATTATGGGTAGTATTGGCCAGAGGTAGGAATGTGGAAAGGAGAGGCTAAAAAGAAAGCAGAGGAGAACCCAGGTCCCTGCCTCAGCCTTCAGCAGAGTTGGCTGATTGCCTGCCTCTTTACACCAAGAAGTCAGTCACCTTGCTCCTCTCTAGAGCCGAGGTAGAAGAGATCCTGCAAGACATATCGTTTCACAGTTTTCCCAAGGGAAATTGGAAAGGAGAGTCAGGTATTAGAGGAAAGAGAAAGGTATTTGTATCCAAAGCCCTGGCCGTGAAGAATGTTATGAAGTAGCTACTCCCAAATTGTCAGCCTTGTTACCTGGCCAAGGTGTCCAAGCCAGAAAGGAAGAAAGGTAATAGAGTCTTCCTCACCCTAAGGGCAGGGTAGAAGAGGGTGGTGTATAGGGAATGGCCAAATAGGCAACTTTCTTTGGCCTGTGTGCATCTGTCCTGGAACTGGTGTTAACAAAAGCCAGGCTTTTGCTTGTTTGTTGCCATCCCTCACCGTTTGCCATTTCCCTTTTCAGAGAATGTAAATGATTTTCATGTTAGGCCAAAATAAACAACTTATAGGGTACATATGTTGTCATAAAAGGTAAAAGTGATGCATGCCAAACCAAACTAAACTAATTTGGATTATCTGCTGTTTGGGTAATCTTCACAGAAATGACTGAGAGAAGAATCTGCAGTTTATTGAGGGCATTTCAGTTCCTCCTACCACCTCAATAGGACTTTGTCCAGACTCTCCTCCTCTTACCTTTGTGCCTTGATTGTGGTTCTTTGTGGCAAGATACTTTGGTTGGTGAAAATAATATGGAACAAAGGATCCACTGAAGTGATCTCTGTGTTGTGTGGTAATTTGGTGATAGCCTTGTACTGATGTGTAAGAATCACTGGGTGTTTAACATGCATGTTCCTCGGTCTCACCTTAGTGATTAGTCAAGGTCTGGGGTGGGCCTTGGCATCTACATTTTATTTTATGTATTTATTTATATTTGAGACAGAGTCTCACTCTGTTGCCCAGGCTGGACTGCAGTGGCATGATCTCGGCTCACTGCAACCTCTGCCTCCTGGGTTCAAGCCATTCTCCTGTCTCAGCCTCCCGAGTAGCTGGGACTATAGGCATGCACCACCACACCCGGCCAATTTTTGTATTTTTAGTAGCGATGGGGTTTTGCCATGTTGCCCAGGCTGCTCTCTTAACTCCTGAACTCAAGTGATCCGCCTGCCTCAGCCTCCCAAAGTGTTGGGATTATAGGTGTGAGTCACTGTGCCTGGCCTGCATCTACATTTTAAACACACCTCTGTCTGAGGAACCCTGTGAAACTAGTTCAGAGGTTTCAGCCATGTCTTTACTCCCAGCTGGAGCCCGGCTTTTCTGCTCCTGCCTGGCACCAGGTCTGAGAGGGAAGAGAAGTCTTACCCTCTCCAGACTAACGCTGCCTCCCCATCTCAGGGTTCGTTCATCTACCCCTCCAGCTCACATCCATCTGCTTTTGACCTCAGTAACTGATAGTCACTATGAGTCACGGGACACCAGACAGAAGAAATGGAAGACAGAAGGGGTCAGAGGGAGGGGTGTGAAGTGAATGTCAGCGTGGAGAGTGGGGTGAAGTTTCAGGGGCAGGGAATGCTGTTGACAGATTTCTGTGCTGTACCTAAGCCTAGGAGTTAGAAACCACTCAGAAAGTGCGGATCACCTACTGTGTGTCCAGCACTGCATAACAGGAAGTGGTCTCTTTGGTAAGTGGAAAAGTGGGAGTAAGCCGTGCTTTCCGAGGACCGAGAGTCCTTTTGCCTCCCTCCAGCACCCTCATGATCCTGCTCACTTTCACCCCCACTGGCACCAGTGCTTTTTTTTTTTTTTTTTTATGTAGTACCTCTATGCCTTCCCTCTGTAGATCTTACAGGCATCTGCCTCTGACTTCAGGAGAGTAGGGCAGAAGCTCTACCTGTGTATAAATTGCACATAACCATCTCCCCAACCTATCTGCATAAAGAGACCAGGTTTCGGTCCTGAAAATGTCTAGCCGATTTAAGATCCTCACCTGCTCCACTAGGTCCCTAGGGAATATGACTGGTCATGAGCTTGAGGAAGACACAAACACTGAAAACTTATAAAGGGACCGTGGGCATGGATTGCTGGGGATTGGTTTTGGAACAGATAAATCTGTGAGGCCGCGGGGAGGCGCCTTAAGGCGCGGGGACTACGCTTCCCAAGAGGCCTCGCGCGGACGCCCGGGCGGGGCTGTGCGAGGGGCGGGGCTGCGGGCGGCCGAGGAGCGCGGCGCTAATGGCGGGGCCGGTGAAGGACCGCGAGGCCTTCCAGAGGCTCAGCTTCTTGTACCAGGTGAGTCTGCAACAAGGGCCGCACGGGATGATGCTCCGCGCCGCAAGCCCCAGAATGACCGCTCCCCTCCTGCAGGCCGCGCATTGTGTCCTTGCCCAGGACCCCGAGAACCAGGCGCTGGCAAGATTTTACTGCCACACGGAGAGGACCATCGCGAAGCGGCTCGTCTTGCGGCGGTGAGAGCCCTGGGGCGGGTGGCGGGCGGATGGAACGCGAGAGGGAGCGCGGGCTCGGGACCACTGCCTTCCTCCGCCCCCAGGGACCCTTCGGTGAAGAGGACTCTCTGTCGAGGCTGTTCTTCCCTCCTCGTGCCCGGCCTCACCTGCACCCAGCGCCAGAGACGTGAGTGCTCCTGCCGAGGTGGACGATTGCGGAACATTGTGGGTGGGGTGGGGCGGGGGCACTGGAGGCCAACAGCGCCTTCCTCCCTCTAAATGGATGTTGGGTGTGGAATTCGCAGGAGTCTTCTTTTTTCAGGTTTAGATTAAGTTGCTAACTCCATTGCACAAACTAGGGTTTGGGCTTGGCTTTTTTTTTTTTTTTTTTCCTAGCGTGGGCAGTAGAGAATAGCTGTTACTTTAAGAGGCAACCCCACCCATGCACAATAATAGATGTTATTTGGCTTTGCAGAGGACATGAGTCCCATCATTGGTTAAGCAAATATTTATTTTTAACTGGTGGAGTAAAATGCTCACTTACTCATGCCAGTGGTGGTAAAATTCATGATAGCAAAGGGAGTAAGAGATGGAAATTCTTGGCATGTGTTAGGACTCTGAGACAAGAGAGCTGTTAAAACGTGCGCTTTGAATGAAGATACCTACCACAACATGGCTGTTTATCCACCTGGGTGCAGGTGGGCTGAGGCCAAAAAGGGCGTCAGCAAAGGGTGGTGGGTTAGGATAGGAGTTGGTTTTTTTTTTTTTTTTTTTTTGAGACAGAGTTTCACTCATGTTACCCAGGCTGGAGTGCAATGGCGCGATCTCGGCTCACCGCAACCTCCGCCTCCTGGGTTCAGGCAATTCTCCTGCCTCAGCCTCCTGAGTAGCCGGGATTACAGGCACGCACCACCATGCCCAGCTAATTTTTTGTATTTTTAGTAGAGACGGGGTTTCACCATGTTGACCAGGATGGTCTCGATCTCTTGACCCCGTGATCCACCCACCTCGGCCTCCCAAAGTGCTGGGATTACAGGCTTGAGCCACCGCGCCCGGCCAGGAGTTGGTTTTATAGGTTGGGACAAATTTTTTGGGAAGGAGGCAGGGGTGTTACTGGATTGGTTACAGTGGTGGGGGTAGGGGCAAGGAGTATACATTACCATAAATTCAGTTACAATGGCGGGTGGGGAAAGGCGTTAGAGTAGAGGGATATTCACAGAGCAAGAACAGTTAAGGTGGTAGGGTGGGGTGAGGAGTATTCACATTATCATAATAACAGTTAAGATGGCAGAGTGGGAAGAGAAGCCTAATGTCCAGGGAAAGCTCTGAGTCAGGGATAATGGCGAACGCATGCGGAGGATGGGGGGCGATCAGCCGAGGCAGGCAGGACTTCAGACTTTTCTGGGTCCGGGCTTGCACATGGAGGCCTGACAAGAGCTTGTGGTGCTGTCAAGGAAATGAGAGTTCAGGAGGCTGGAGTTTGAGGTAGGAGGGCAAGACATGAGGCTGGAGAAGGAAACGGGCCAGTTCTTGAAGTCTTGTTAGGGAGTTTGGACTTTATCTTAAAGAGTTCCAAGAAATCTAAGGAGCTTATGCAGGGGCCTGACACCATCAAACGTCCATTTAAATTGGGGATGTGGTGGGGGAGCGGGGGTACCTACTGAAAAACACTGGAGGCAGAACTGTCAGCAAGAGACCATTACTTCTGAACCTGGACACTTTTTCCCATGTCCACCCTAGGCTGCAGGGGACAGCGCTGGACAGTACAGACCTGCCTAACATGCCAGCGCAGCCAACGCTTCCTCAATGATCCTGGGCATTTACTCTGGGGAGACAGGCCTGAGGCCCAGCTGGGGAACCAGGCAGGTGAGAGGTGAGGGAGAAAATGGAGGACACCCCAGAGGACAGGGACTATGGGAAACACAGAGTGAAGAGGACACATGGACAGGTCCTGGGTTGGTGTGAGAGGTACAGTCAGAAAACTGATTCTGCACCTCTGATTCTGCTCATTTACCCAGATTCTAAACCACTACAGCCCTTGCCAAACACAGCCCACCCCATTCCAGCCCACCTTCCTGAGGAGAAAATGCCGACTCAAGGTTCCAGTCACCAGTGATGGATTCACCCCAGCTCCCAAATATAGTTTACTTGTTTTACGTTCCATGATTCTGTTCTGTGGGTATTTCAAATCTTAGTTCGGTTTTCTTCTGTTTCTGTTTGTTTCTTGGTTGCCTTGTAATCCCACCATGCAGGGAGATCCTAATTTCCATAGTCCACTTGGCCCCCTTCAGCAGCTCACATTTCCAAGGTCATGGCCCTAGTTCCCTATCAATGACCTGAGCCACCTTAGGACATTCCATGTTTAGGTAGCCATGACGACTGACTGAAGAGCTGGAGAGAATAATGTCACTGCTGTCATCTTCAAACAAGGAGGAGAATATGGGGCACTGGAGAGTGTTCATATCCTCTAGGCCCACTGAGAGTCAGAAAAGACTCAGGTCTTTTCCCAATCTCAAAGTTGTCTTTAATAAAATTCTAATAAAGGAAATGGCGCAAACCTGAACTAACAAGGTCAAAGGTGCTAACAAGGGACACTGACACATTTTGCAAGGATATTTCATAGGTGAACTCCCAGAGTTTTCTTAAGAATAAACAACTAAAATGTCTTCTTTGATATCCCTAGAAAACCTACTGAAGTACAGAATCCCAAGACTGACCTTTTTGCTAATTGCCAGCTAATCAGGTTACACCAAAAGCATACAAAATTTACTATCCCCAGAATGCAGTTTTCTTTCATTTCTCTTAAAAGCCCTGTGTTTGCTTATCGATTGCTGTATAAAAATCACTTCATCATGTTGGAGCTTAAAACAATGATTTATTATTTCCTCCGGTTCTGTGAACTAGGAATTCTGAAAGACTTTGGCTGGATGGTTCTTCTGTTCCACAGGAAATCAGAGTTACATAGCTGCATTTAGCTGGTGTCTGGTAGGTGGTCTGGAAGACCCAAGAAATTTCACTCACATGTTTAGTACCTCATTGCTTCTTCAGGTAGCCTTGCTCCCTAGCTAGCTTTGATGGTCTCACAGCATGGCTGTCTCAAAGTTGTATTTCTTACAGCACCTCTGGCTTCTACAAAAGCATCTCCATATGTAAGTGTTTGGCTGGGCTCAGTGGCTCACGCCTGTAATCCCAACACTTTACTTTGTGAGGCCGAGGCAGGTGGATCACTTGAGTTCAGGAGTTCCATACCAGCCTGGCCAACATTGTGGAACCCCCTTCTCTACTAAAAATACCAAAAAAAAATTAGCAGGGTGTGGCAGTGGGCACCTGTAATTCCAGCTACTTGGGAGGCTGAGGCAGGAGAATCACTTGAACCCAGGAGGTGGTGAGCCTAGATCACGCTGCTGCATTCCAGCCTGTGTGACAGAGTAAGACTGTGTCTCAAAAATAAATACATAATAAAATAAAATGTAGATGCCCAGGCCCTGCGACAGAGGACTTCTAGGCAGAGATTGCAGTGAGCTTCCCAGCTCAGGCTCTTAGCTCCGCTGACTCTGGTAAAATCAGCTGCACTCACCTCTTCTCTTCACTATCACCTTCTATGTTCTTAGGCATCAAACACAATTTTGCTTCAGAAATAAGGGGCAATGCAGCCTAAGGAAAATTTCTAAGACTGCCTCAGTCTTGAAGTCCTTTGCCTGAAACCCAAGGAGAGATCAAGCCTAGGGAGAAGAAGGGGAACATTCTCTTTGGAATGCTGGGTATTTCTAAGCAGGAGTAGGGGGCCCTGCCCTGGAGGGGAGGTTTGGCTTGAACTGCACTGCCTGCGCCCTGCCCCAAACTCTGCCCTCTCCAGGTCCTAATCCAAACAAGTACAAAAGGAGGCTGAGTTTGTGGTGGAGAGGGAAAGAGCATGATGGTTAGAAAATTGTTAGGACTTGTATGTGGTGGAATGCTATTGTTTTTATTTTCTTTCATTCACTATTTTCTGCAAGTATCACTACTGCCCAAATATATTTAAAGAATTGTATCTGTACCTTGAAATTAAAATTAGTATGTTCTAACACATTAAAATAATTAAGGAACCAATTATATTAATATAAACAAAAAACTAATCGTTTTTTTGAGACAGCCTGTCGCCCAGGCTGGAGTGCAGTGGCGGGATCTCAGCTCACTGCAACCTCCGCCTCCTGGGTTCAGCTGATTCTTCTGCCTCAGCTTCCCGAGTGGCTGGGATTACAGGCATACACTGCAATGCCTGGCTAATTTTTTGTATTTTAGTATAAACGGGGTTTCACTGTGTTGCCCAGGCTGGTTGCGAACTCCTGAGCTCAGGCAGTCCACCCTCCTCATCCTCCCATTACAGGCATGAGCCACCATGCCCAGCCAAAAAATTAATCTGGGCCATGTGTGGGCTCACACCTCTAATCCCAGCACTTTGGGAGGCTGAGGCAAAAGAATTGCTTGAGGTCAGGAGTTTAAGAACAATCTGGGCAACATATTGAAGCACTGTCTCTACAAAAAGTTTAAAAAATTAGCCAGGCCTGGTGGCGTGAATAGTCCCAGCTACTCTGAAGGCTGAGGCAGGAGGATCACTTGAGCCCAGGAGCTCCAGGTTACAGTGAGCTATGATGATCTTGCCACTGCACTCCAGCCTGGGCAACGGAGTGAAATCCTGTCTTTAAGAAAAACTGGCTGGGCACGGTGGCTCACGCCTGTAATCTCAGCGCTTTGGAAGGCCAAGGCAGGCAGATCACCTAAGGTCAGAAGTTCGAGACCAGCCTGGCCAACATGGCAAAACCCAGGAGGCAGAAGTTTCGGTGAGCTGAGATCACGCCACCGCACTCCATCGTGGGTGACTAGAGCGAGACTTTGTCTCAGAAAGTGAGAGAAAGAAAGAGAAAGAAAAAGACTAATCTGCCATTCTGCCAAATAAAGATGCCTCTGGGAAATCCAACTCTGAATGATGTCTCAGCTATCTTCTACACATCAGTTCTCAAGTGAACCCTCTTCCCTCAGGACATGTGGCAATGTCTGGATATATTTTTGGGGTTGTCACAATCAGGGAGGTGTTGGTGTTAGAGGCATCTGGTGGGTAGAGGCTAAAAATGTTGCTAAACATCCTACAATTCACAGGACAACCTCCACAACAAAGAGCTGTCTGGCCTGAAACATCAAGTACTCACTATAATGCTGAGGTTGTGAACCTCTGCTCTACCCAGATCCTCTGAGTCTGACACTCCAGGCCAGCTTCCTCCCCTGTAATACCCACAACACCTGCATACATTGCTGTGCTAGCCCCCATCACACTGCAAGGTCATTGCATTTATTGTCTCCTCTTTACAACTGTCAACTCCTGGAAAGTGGGTGCTCTGTCTGACAGCTATGTTTTATAACTATGTGTTTTATGCCTTATATTTTTCTCAGCACTTGAACATTGCCAGACACATACTGTTTGCTCCATAAATGACTGCCAGAGGCATGAGTTTAGTTTTGAGACACCTAGGAAACAGCAGAAATTAGCAATGATTAGTGAGATAAAGAGAGGTTATTAATAAAGCCTCCCCTTTATTACATCTGCCAGCCCTAAAACCCTAGTGTCTATGGTAACATGATTACATCCATTTTATACATAAGTTAATTAATGCTTAGATAATTTACATAGCGTGTCCAAGATCTCATGACTGGACAGAGGACCAGTTGAGACTCTCACATATCTGACTTTAAAAGTCCAATTCTCCTGTTACTATGTAAAGAATTTCCCTTAAATATATTCTTACTAAAAGACTATGAGTGGCCAGGTGTGGTGATTCGTATTTGTAATCCCAGCACTTTAGAAAGCCAAGGAGGGTGGATCACGTGAGGCCAGGAGCTCGAGACTAGGCTGGCCAACGTGATGAAACTCCGTCTCTACTAAAAACACAAAAATTAGCCGGCTGTGGTGGCCAGGTAACTGAGGCTGAGGCAGGAGAATCGTTTGAACCCGGAAGGCAGAGGTTGCAGTGAGCCGAGATTGTGCCACTGCACTCCAGCCTGGTCAACAGAGCCAGACCCTGTCTCAAGAAAAAAGAGAAAAAGACCATAACAGACGCCTCTGGCTTCAAGGTGGCCAACTGGGCACAAAATCTTTCCTCCTTGCTTCTTAAGATTTTTTTTTTTAATGAATAAGTAAATAAGAGGTGTTTCGCTATGTTGCCCAGGCTGGAGTGAAGTGGCTATTCACAGGCGCAATCCCACTGCTGATCAGCACGGGAGTTTTGACCTGCTCCGTTTCTGACCTGGGCCGGTTCATCCTTCCTTAGGCAACCTAGTGGTCCCCCGCTCCCGGGAGGTCACCATATTAATGCCAAACAGTGTGGACACCGGATCAGCATAGCGCACTACAGCCCAGAACTCCTGGGCTCAAGAGATCCTCCAGCCTCAGCCTCCTGAGTAGCTGGGACTACAGTCACGCGCCACCGCGCCCGGCGAAGACATTCTTAAAACGTTATTAGGGGAACTGAGATTAACTGTAAAGAAGGGTGAGTCCAGTAGTGAAAAATTTTCCCCGAATATTAGGAATAGAAAAAGATCCTTACTGATCTATGAAAGAAAGCAGAACTTCCAGCGCATAAGAAACGCTAGAGGGGGCTGTAGCCCAGAGAAAACCAATCAACCTGCTAAAAGGAGCCCTGGAAAGAAACCTCCTCCTCGCCCCTCCGCCTTCCTCCATGTTTCTGCCGCTCCTCCCTTCTCTGGAAGACTCCGCCCTTCACCGAGGCTACCTACCAAATCCGCCGCAGGATGTGGTCCAGGGTCGAGTTATCACAGGCCTGTCTCCCCAGGGTTCCCGCGTCGCGTATCTAGGCAGAAGCACTTACCCCGCATCCCTCCCGTCAGGACCCCACGTGCTGCCCCAGTGAAATGAACTCCTGGTGCTTGTGGCGTGCGCTGCGCGGTTCCACTCCGCTGTGCCTTCCTTTCCACTCGCCCCGACAGCTGGACGCCCCGCTGTAGCTTGGCGCGGTCTCAGCGCTACGCGCGTCCTGGGATCCACAAAGTTGGCCGCTTCCACAGGGTGTGCCAAAGCTTATCAAGCGCCATTCCATGTAGGGAAAATAACTGATACACTCAGCACAGTTCTGCATATACATGGGCCATTGAAAGGAAATGAATGAAGCTTGCGTGACACCTTTTGTGAAAGCAATAGTACCGAATGACAAATCAAATTGCATCTTGGCCGATCTCCTGAAGAGGAAAAATCTTGCCAAATGCATTTTTCCAGCAAAATGCAAACCTCCTTCAGCTAACACCAAGTAAGTATGGGAGTGCTGAGACGTAGTACAATGCGAGTTTTCAGTATAATTGGAAAAAAAAAAAAAAAGAAAGAAACCAAATTAAGATTTTCTACGTTTTCAAGGACAGTACCTAGGCAGGACATTTGCAGAGTGATATTTTTCAAAAATCCTGTAAGAAACTATAAAGTCACTGGGAGATATTCTATTAAAATGTGTTTTTCTACAAAGCAGAGTCACAAAAACACATGCTATGTGGTACACAAATAAAGTGGAAGCTGTCGATACAGGTATAAATATAAAGGACTTTGTTTACACACAAAAAAATTTGTTGTCTCAATATGCAACATTGTTGAACAAATATGGAGCTAACCAACTGACTTCTAATGAATTATTCTAATAAATTTTACTCTGATAAGTTACATACTTAAAATATTATATTTAAATAACAAACTGGACAGCTGTAGAAGAAACCTTATTTATCCTAATGTGAAGTTTAATATTCGTTTGTAAAAAAAATTTGTTTAAATAAATGCAGGAGATAAGTGGGTGATTAAAACAACCACCTGGTATAAAATAGCGTTTCTTCTCACCATAAAACAAAACAAAAATTCCACTCACTGCACTTCACCCTAGAATATATTGTGTTCATTTTAAGGAGGAAATGTTTCAAAACTCAAAATTTAGCCAACATTTTAATGATTTAAGAACTATTATCGAAAATATTTTTTTTCAGGAAAAGTTGCTATAGCTTAATTATTAAGTAACCCAAACTCCTATTGCTTTTAAACTTCCTAGTTTGCTTCTTTCAACAGCCCAGTGTGGAAAACATTTGCTGCAAAACTGCCCTGTGAATTTTATAGGCATTGTGGGTTCACCCAGTGGGAGTCTGCAGCATTGGCTAAAAAAGTTGTTTCTGTGGTGCCTGATGAGAGGCTTGTGCTTTTAGCAATTGCATACCTACATATGTCACCCCGTAGAGCCTTCAGTGCTTCCCAATCCACCCCTCACTCCCACCTAATCCCTGACCAGGAGTAAACCCTAAGATGAGCTTGGAGGCTCCTGTGGCTAAGGGCAGTGGAATCCACTAAAGTGTGCCAGGGCTGACAGAATATCAGAATTCTGCAATTGTGCCCCAAATTCAGAATTCTCTTCTCAGTGCATCATGGCTCTTGTGGAGCAGAGCCTACGCATTGTGGGTTTTCAGTTACCTGTTACAAGATGTTGTTTACTCCCCTCACTCCATGTTCTTTGTATGGTGCAGTAAAACTCTAGTGGGGCTGCTGGTGTTAGGTGTTATGGGGGGCGGGCTCCTACCCAGCTGCTGCTGAGCTCTGGGAGTTTGCTGTGGGCCATGGATTGGGTAATGTGTCTTTAGGTTCTATGTGGGAAGGGTGACCACCTCCACCTGGAGCCATAGCTTAGGAAGGAGGCAGATGAAGCAGATGAATAACCGCCACTGTGTCTGGAAAGAGTGGGACACTCTGGAGACTCACGGGACAGTGTTTGCAATTTATTGAAGGCTTGCGATATCACAATAGGAGGGTTGTTCAACAGGAGGAAAACCGTCCAATTGAAGAAAGAGCTGGAAGGAAGAAAATAGGACGATGGGCTCCAGTGCTAGAAAAGAGAGACCAAATACAGTCAGAAAAGCACAGGAATGTATTTTTCCTCAAGTTCCTCATCTGTCACGTTCACTACAGATCTCAGCTTTGCTCTCTCAGAGTCCCGCAGCCCTCCAGCTCACTGAGAGGGGCTCCTGTTCTCTTTGCAAACTGCCCATCCCCCTCCTCACTCAGCACCCTCCATCTGCTGTCACCCATTCCAAGGGCACGAATACTTACAGCTCAATCCTTGCAAGCCTGGTTTGCACCACAGTGCCCCAAACCGGGAGACCTGCATCTCCTTTCCCTCTGCACCTCTGTAACTGACCTGCAGCAGTGGGCTTAGTATTCAGCTCAGTGCCCTCCTGATCTTTGGTTCAGCCTTCTCTCCCACCTGGGCCTTTAGAACTACTCCATCTTAGGCTTCTGCTCTTGTCTGGGGTGCAAATGACAGTGTGTAGCCACTTCCCTAGCTCGAAGCATCATTATCTGTCCCTGGGGTTTCTGCCAAAATTTCCCAACACATTTCTTTGCCTCCAGTCTTGCTCTCCTCCAAAGACTGCCTGCAACCAGAGAGATCTTTGTAAAGGAAAGTATCGTCTGTCTCTCCCCTACCTCAAAACTTTCATGGTCCACATAATCATCTCAACTGACGCAGAAAAGCATTTAACAGAATTCAACACCCTTTTCTGATAAAAACATTCAACAACCTAGGAATAGAAGGAAACTACCTCAACACAGTAAAGGCTATTTATAAGAAGCCCATCACGAACATTATACTCAAGGTGAAAGAATGAGGAAGGCTTTTCCTCTATGATCAGTAACAAGACAAAAATACCTACTCACACATCTATTCAACTTAGTATTGGAAGTTCTAGCCAGAGTAATTAGGCAAAGAAAATAAAGTAAAACAACCAAGTGGAAAGGAAGAAGTAAAATTATCTTTGTTAGCAGATAGCATGATCATATGTGCAGAAAACCCTAAGGATTACACACACACACACACACACACACACACACACACACACACACACCACACAGAGTCAATAAACAAATCCAGCAAAGTTGCAAATACAAAATCAGCACGTAGCAGACAGTTGTATTTGCATACCGTGACTTGCAACATGGTGTTTCTTCTAGTCCTAAAGAGGCAAGTTGACCCAGTCCAGGTAGAGCACCGACTTAGAGAGAGAAAGAAGGAAACAGCTGAAAGAATCTGAGGTGTATCAATTTGTAAGCCAAATATAAATCATAATGTGTGTTAGATTAAGGAAATGTACTTTCTCATAGTAATACCGTATTTCTAAGTTCTGCCCAGATACTCTGTTATTGCGCATGTTTCTAGAAAACACAGCCCCAAATGTGCATAGTCTTGAATACAAAAGAATCAAAAGCTCTCCATATATAGTATAAATGCTTAAAGCATTTTCATTGCTAAAAATACATGCCAAACTCAAAAAAAACAACACTGCTCTGTAAACTATAGGTTGTAAATAATTTGCCTCTCTATAATCATTTTACTCACAAATTGCTACTTGAGTAATCTCGTTAATGGCCCCTAATTACATCCTAATCCCCAGAAACTGCCAGTGTTGCCTTATTTGGCAAAAAGGACTTTGTAAATGTGATTAAGTTAAGAATCTTGGGATAGACAGATTATCTTGGATTTGCTGGGTGGGCCCAATATAATCACAGTGGTCCTTGTCAGAGGAGGCAGGAAATGTCAGAGTCAGAGGAGAAGGGGATGTGATGAGGCCAGGAGAGGCTGAAGTGATTCATATCGAAGGTGGAGGAAGGGCTTACAAGTCAAGGAACATAAACAGTCTTAGAAGCCGGACAGGGTTAGGTCCTCCCCTAGAGCCTATAGAAGAAACCCAGCCCAGCTGACATCTTGACTTCAGTCCACTGAACTAAAGCCCACTCAAAATTATTTTAATTTGCTGATTTCAAGAGCTGTAAGTGAATATATATGTTTTATATTGTCACCAAATTTATGGTAATTTATTATAGCAGCCACAGGAAATGAATATACCACTTTGGGAGGCTGCAAGGCAACCTTTCAAAGGATATCCATGTCAAATCCCTGGAACATATAACTATTACTTTATACGGCAAAAGAGTGAGTATTACTTTGTATTGAAAAAGATAAGATTAAGTTAAGGGTGCTGAGAGGATGAGCTAGGCTAGAGTATCTGGGTGGACCTTAAATGCAGTCACATGTATTCACATGTATTTTTATAAAAGACAAGGAGAGGGAGGTATTTTTGTTTGTTTGTTTGTTTTTCGAGACGCAGTCTTACTCTGTTGCCCAGGCTGGAGTGCAGTGGCACAGTCTCAGCTGACTGCAGCCTCTGCTCCGAGGGTTCCAGCAATTCTCCCGCCTTAGCCTCCTGGGTAGCTGGAATTACAGGCGCACACCACCACATCTGGCTAATTTTTGTATTTTTAGTAGAGACAGGGTTTTGCCTTGTTGGCCAAGTTGAATGCCTGACCTCAGGTAATCCGTCCGTCTCAGCCTCCCAAAGTGCTAGGATTTCAGGCGTGAGCTACCACACCAGCCTTGGGGAGGGAGTTTTTTTTTAACTTTTAGGTTTGAGGGCACATGTTGAAGGTTTGTTACATAGGTTTGAGGGTACATGTTGAAGGTTTGTTACATAGGTGAACCTGTGTCATTGAGGTTTGTTGTATAGATTATTCCATTACCCAGGAATTAAGCCCAGTACCCATAGGGAGTTTGAGGTTCACAGACACACAGAGGAGAAGGTGATATGAAGACGGAGGCAAGAGATTGGAGTGATGCAGCCACAAGCCAAGGAATGCCTGCAGCCAAGGAATTGATTCTCCCCTAGATCCTCTGGAGGGAGCACGGCCCTAATGAGACCTTGATTTCTGGCTCCTGGCCTCCAAAGTTGTGAGAAGATAGATTTCTGTTGTTTTAAACCATCAAGTTTGTGGCAATTTTTTGCAGCAACCACAGGAAACCAATACAACTACCACAATCTAATGTTTAAAAAGCAATTAATTGGATGATTGCAGGCAAAATTATGTATCTCAAATTTAAAAGTTGATACCTGTTTGCAAGAATCTCATTAAATGCAACAGAAGTACTTAATTCAAACAAGATCCTTGAATGCAGAATCAATTATTTGTATCTAAAAGTATAAATTGCATTCTATTTGCATCACCATAACAGGACAATGCAACAAAATGTAACATTGTATTAAGTACCTGTGAAACTTTACACAAATTAAATAACTTTGTTTTTTGAAAAACAGAAACATTATTATAGTACAGAGCATTCCAAAACTTTCAAAGATCCTACTAGCCCACTTATATTGTTATTAGATGTTATAAATTTGCTTTATGATTCAAAAATTCCATTGTAGTAAACAGATCCATTTGTTCCTGAAAACTTTTAGAGTTTGTACCAGTGAGAACTTTCTCTGTCAGGATCCTGTGGTATGTGTTGAAGAAAAAATCAAAATAAATAAAGAAAGAAAGAAAGAAAAGAAAAGAAAAAATCATATTCTGTGATGCCTGGTCTGGTGCTTCTGTTTCCTCAGGGGGACAGATGGTCATGTTCTCTGCAGAGCTCCAATGCGTCCCTATCTCCAGTCCCTCCAGGCCAAAAGCAATCCCTGAGATAAGTCTGGGTGGCTGATGTTTGTAAACTGTGCTGAATCTGTAATGAGGCCACCATTTCCCTTTAGGCTTTGACATGGTTAAAAGTGTATCAGGATTATGGTGGATCAATGATTAAATTACACTTCTCATGAAGCGGCAGATTATATGCTGTGCCTTGTGGTGAGGCTTCAGGTTCCTGCTGCTGAAGCTCTGAATCCCTTCCACTGCAGGCCCTTACTTGGGGCAACAGTACTTGTCCTGTGAGGACCTGTCAGTGACACCCCCAGTGCTGGTGGTGCTCCGCAGTTGTTATGGAAACCAGGGATTAGGAAAATTGATCACTTTCAACTGAGGAAACATTGTTCACTAAGGAAACCCAACAGACTTTTCTTGAATGGCACTCAATATTGGTCCCTCAGTGTCAGGCTACATGTTGAACAGAGTAAAATACATCCCTGGGATTCTCTCAGGATTGCTCAAGGCGTTGCTTTCATATGTCATCATTTTATGCATCACTTTTGAATGCAAGAAAAGTTTTAACAATTGTCATATTATATCCAGATTATAAAGCTGAATCTAATGTCTAGATTCCTATGTGTCAACTGGCAATGTTTGGGAACTGGCAATTCTTAAAAACCCTTATAAAGTAGGGACTTTGAAGTGTGCTTTAAATTTCCCATCCTCTGAAGTACACAAAGATCTTTCCAAAGGCACCTAACCCACAAGGATTCCTCTTGATAGAACCAGATGTGAAGTTGCTACAAAGAAATGATGGTGTATGAGAAACCATGACTTCCCAGGGTCTGCGTTTGCTGAAGTAACTGACCGTGAAGTCTATTTTCTCTTTGGATTTGGGTGATAAGAAGAAGCCACTGTGACTCCATTATGGATCCATGCTCACTGAAGATTCAGAAAATCAGCAGCACAATTTGGTTAACATGGTGTCTTTCCCTTGCACTGCTGGATGGAGCTGGTCCAAGCAACATGAACTTCCTTTTCTCTTTCATAGTCTTCACAGTGTCTTTTGATCTTGGGCTCCACAAGAGGCATCTACAGGGCATAGCTGTCGGTGACTCAGGGAGGCCAGGAGGTGGCAGACAAGTGAGGGGAACCCAGAAGTAGCCAGTAGCTGTTCAATGCCAGGAAAACCTGGGCTAGGACATGCCCTTCAGTGTTGAGGGACACAATGGCAGCTCCGAGAACTATGGAAATCAGCATAAAGCTGAATTACAAATCAGTATATGTGGTCCAGTATAGACTGCTTCCAGGCTCTCTATGGTCACAATCCACAGAGAGCATTATATTGTCACAGTCTATCACTGTCTCTAGAGGAAATTAAATAAATACTTTTGGACCTGTCATTGATACATTATCAATGATTTTGTAGAGTAAATTATGGAAACCTAAAAGAAAAAAATGTCCCCTGGCTATTTATCCCTCACTTGCCAATCACTATCATTGTCTCTTCCTATTTTCCTGTTCTCAGGGTGTTTCTGGGACCTTCAGTAGAAATTCTCAACTCCAGGCTTTCAGCTGTTTCTGCACAGAGGACATAGTCCTGGCCCAAACTCTCTAGTATCACACACATGCACACACATGCATGTGCTCTCACACACACACACACACACACACACACACACACACTCTGTCCTGAGACCTCCTCCTTTCTCTCAAGTTTCTGGGATCATATCACATATCCCAACGATTATCCCTCCAGGATTTTGAAGCATCTCATCCCCTCCTGCTCTCCTAAGGAGAAGGGATAGAGGGAATGAGCCTGGTCTCTTCATGATTTTTTTCACATTTAGGCCCGTCTGGCGTGGGAATAAAAGGACACCACCATTAGTGAGCAATTATGGAATCATTCAGGACCTGTGCATGGGTGGGCAGTTCAACAGGAGAACCAATGAGCCAGGTCATAGAAAGGATCATGAGAAAGGAGTGGGGGAGCTAGCAGGTTTCCATGGCAAATCGATTACAGAGTAGACCAAATGCCTTCAAGTGTGCAGAGGTTCTGAGCCAGGGGTTATTCTCTTGTACATCTTCTAGCTAATTTGATTTACGTTACCCCACAGGACTCCTGCAACCTTCAGCTGCTGCACATCTTGTTGAGTAACAGCCTGCAATTCTTCTCTACTCTGGGTTCCACACTGTGTTGCCCACATCGTCCTACTGCCAAAAACATGGAAAATCCCAGCCCAAGGGTTCCCTTGCCCACCCCCATTCTGCTCCTTCACTAGGGTCTGCAGGTGTTAGACGTCTCCTCTGCTCCCCAACTGGGAGCCTCAGGCTTTCCCAACCCTGCCCCTGAGCCTTTGCAGCTGCACCACCTCTAGTGCCTGTCCTCCTGGATCCCAGTGTAGTCTCCACATCCCTACATCTCATCACTATTTCTGCTGTTCAGAGTTCTCCAGAATCTCCCAGCTCATTTTATTGCTTCCAGTCTCGCTCTGACCCAAGCGAGACTTAGATCAGTGCCTTACAACTGCAGGAATCCTGCTGAAGCAAAAATCAAATTTTATTTCTTTTTTCTTAAAATATTTTAATGACTCACTATAAATCTCAGGATAGCACCAAAAATCTTAATCACTTTTCCCAACCCTATATGAACAGGACCTTACACACTTTTCCAATTTTCTCTCTCTCTCTCCTCTTGCCCTTGCCAGTGATGCTGCTTGCAGTTTCACAAACTTGCTGCAACATCTTTCATTTTTTGGTTTGAACTAGGTGTTCCCTTTGCTTGGGTCTGCCTAATTTCTGCTCATTTTTTAATATTGTTATTATACTTGGCTTCCTGTCAGAAGTTTAACCTGCTTTCCTGAAACTGGCTTAGCTCTCCCGCCTTTCTTTTCTCACTGTTGCTTTCCTTCCTTTTCAAACCACTTATTGTAGTATCTTCTATTCAACTGGCTTGTGTATTTCTTTCCCACTACACTGTTGCTTCAGAACATAACTACCTGTGTTTACATTCCTCATCTTATTCCCAAGGAGGAGCACAGAAGCTGGCATATTCTGGGACCTCAAGCTCTATTTGGTGGATAGATGAAAAATAGAGATTCTTATAGTAACAATGCACACTGAGAGTGTCTCTTCACAGCGAGAGTTCAAGAGATAACACACACAAATTTTAAAATATGTATTTCTAAAATGTGTAATATTAGGTATGACACCAACAAAGGTGTCCATCTCCCCTGCTAGACACCAGAATCAATGAGGACAGCTAAACTGGGTTACTTACATTCCCCTCAGACAGTCTATATTGGATCCTTGTTTGTAGAAAGAGTGATTCACATAAAATGGATGATAAAATGGAGACCCAGAGAAGTGAAGGACTCTATCCAGACTCACACAGCTGATTTGTCTCAAACTCTCAGGCTTAAGCCATTTCCATGCCTCAGCCTTCCAAAGTGCTAGGATTACAGATATGAGTCACCACGCCAGCCAGCATCATATAATGAATTTATTATTGGTTTAAAAAAATGGAAAAATGAAAAGGGAGTTGATGGAGAATTAAATATGGACAGAGGATGAAGATGGGAGGCTTTGAAGGGCTGCCCTTCACTGTGTGCGTGTGTGTGTGTGTGTAATTCCTCTCTCCCAAACTATGTCTAACCTCATAGGGATTAATCACTGGGGTCTCCATCGGCCACAGCCACACATATCCACAGAAACCCTGACCTACACTGACAGATGTAAGAGGGTGGCCTTGAACGTTCCGAATCCCTGCCTCATAGGATTTTGGATAATCTGGACACTTTCCTCTTATGCTGTTTCTGTATCAACCTTAGGAACTGTGTTTGTGGCGTTTTCTGCACTCATCTTGTGATAGAATTCTGTTTGCCCCCCAGATCTCCCCTTTTCCCTTGGAGTGCAACAGTGGCTATCAGGGTCTTGGGCTGAGGGTCCATGGGTGACTGTGTGGGATGCTGGAAGCAATCTCATACTTCATAGCCACCCCACACTTCATAGTTATACTCACCTCTAAGAAATTATTCAAATTAAAAGACAAACACATATAAACAATTTATGGACTTGACTGATTAACATGGAAAAGCATTACTTTCCAGTTTTCTGCCTCTCACTGAAACTTTATTCCTGTACTTTGAACTCATTTGAAACTTCCAACTTAACTAGGAATTGCTATAGCCAGGCTATTCTAGACAGCTCCCATGACTGCTAGGATTCAGCAAATACAGCATATTTTTTCCAATTGAAATATGTAGTTCTAGAAAATACTATTTTAAGGCCAGGCTTGGTGGCTCACGCCTGTAATCCCAGCACTTTGGGAGGCCAAGGCAGGCAGATCACTTGAGGTCAGGAGTTTGAGACCAGCCTGGCCAACATGATAAAACCCCATCTCTACTAAAAATACAAAAAAGAAAAATAAAATTAGCCAGGTGTGGTGGCACACACCTGTAATCCCAGCTACTTGGGAGGCTGAGGCATAAGAATTGCTTGAACCTGGGAGGCAGAGGTTACAGTAGCCCAGATCATGCCACTCCACTCCAGCCTGGTGACAGAGCAAGACTCCATCAGAAAAAGAAAGAAAGAAAAAGAAAGAAAAAGAAAGAGAAAGAAAGAAAGAAAGAAAGAAAGAAAGAAAGAAAGAAAGAAAGA
>NW_022437192.1:296929-309560 GCF_009761245.1 Sapajus apella
AGAAAGAAAGAAAGAAAGAAAGAAAGAAAGAAAGAAAGAAAGAAAGAAGAAAGAGAGAGAGAGAGAAAGAAAGGAAGGAAGGAAGGAAGGAAGGAAGGAAGGAAGGAAGGAAGGAGAAAGGAAAGAAGGAAGGAAGGAAGGAAAAGAAAAGGAAGGAAGGAAGGAAAGAAAGAGAAAAGAAAGAAGAAAAGAAAAAGCTGTTTTAAAATTCATATGGAGCCAAAAAAGAGCCTGAATGGCTAAGGCAATCCTAACCAAAAAGAACAAAGCTGGAGGCATTACACTATCTGACTTCAAACTATACTGCAGGGCTACAATAACCAAAACAGCATGGTACTGGTACATAAACAGACACATAGACATATGGAACAGAATAGAGAACTCAGAAATGAAGCTGCACACCTACAGCTATCTAATCTTTGACAAATTTAACAAAAACAAGCAATGGGGAAAGATTCCTTATTCACTAAGTGGTGCTGAGATAACTGGCTAGCCATATGCAAAAGATTGAAACTGGACCCCCTTCCTTACACCATAAACAAAAATTAACTCAAAATGGATTAAAGACTTCAATGTAAAACCCAAAACTATAAAAACCCTAGAAGACAACCTAGGCAATACCATCCAGGACATAGGAATGGGAAAATATTTCATGATGAAGACACTGAAAGCAATTACAACAAAAACAAAATTGATAAATGGGATCTAGTTAATCTAAAGAGCTTCTGTACAGCACAGGAAACTAGCAACAGAGTAAATAGACAACCTACACAATGGGAGAAAGTTTTTCCAACTATGCACCTGACAGAGGTCTAATATCCAGCATCTAAAAGGAAGTTAAAGAAATTTACAAGAAAAGCAAACAAACAGCCCCATTAATAAGTGGGCAAAGGACATGAACAGACATTTCTCAAAAGAAGAAATTCATACAGCCAATAATCATATGAAAAAAATGCAACATCATTGATTATTCTAGAAATGCAAGTCAAAGCCACAGTGAAATACCATCTCACACCAGTCTTAATGGTTATTATTAAAAAGTCAAAAAGTAACAGATGCTGGCCAGGTTGCTGAGAAAAAGAAATGCTTATACACTGTTGGTGGGAGTGTAAATTAGTTCAACCATTGTGGAATACAATGTGGCAATTCCTCAAAGACTTGAAAACAGAAATACCATTCGGCCCAGCAATTCCATTACTGGTTATATACCCAAAGGAATATAAATAATTCTGTTAAAAAGATATATGTGTGTGTATGCTCATTGTGACATGATTCACAATAGCAAAGACATGGAATCAACCTATATGTCAATCAATGGTAGACTAGATAAACAAAATATGGTACACCTATACCATGGAATACTATGTAGCTATAAAAAAGAACGAGATCATGTCCTTTGCAGGCATATGAATGGAGCTGGAGGTCATTATTCTTAGAAAACATATCCTTTCTATTCCTAAGGCAGGAATAGAAAGCCAAATGCCACATGTTCTCACTTATAAGTGGAAGTTAGATGATGAGAGCACATATACACAAAGAGGGGAACAACAGACCCTGGGACCTATTGGAGGCTGGGAGGAGGGCAAGGATTAGGAAAAAAAAAAAAAAGACGGGTACTAGGCTTAATACCTCAGTGATGAAATCATCTATACAATAAATCCCTATGACACAAGTTTACCTACATAACAAACCTACACATGGACCCCTGAACTTAAAATAAAAGCTAAAAAAATAAATAAATAAGTTCAGTCTGAGTGTGGTGGCTCATGCCTATAATCCTAGCACTTTGTGAGGCCAAGGCGGGCTGATTGCCTGAGCTCAGGAGTTTGAGACCAGCCTGGGCAATACAGTAAAACTTTGTCTCTACCAAAAGATTAGCTGGGCATGGTAGCATGTGCCTGTAGTTCCCAGCTACTCAGGAGGCTGAGGCACGAGAATTGCTTAAACCCGGGAGGCGGAGGTTGTGGTGAGCCAAGTTGGCACCACTACACTCCAGCCTGGGTGACAGAACAAGATTCCATCTCCAAAATAAAAATAAAATAAAATAAAATAGTTCCAGCTGGATCCATGGGCTTCTAATATCCTTCTTCAGTAATACTGAGGTAAATAGCATAAACCATGAGTTCATTCTTTTCATAATCCCTGACACATCATACACAATATTTGCTGAGTTTAAAACAAGTCTTTTAAATACATCACTACTTTATATCAACTGTGGAATCTTTGCTTGTCAATCAGAGGTCAACCTGCCCATCTACACTTACTATCATTAACTAATGTGCAGGATTGTGTCTTATCAAATCAACAGCCTCCTTCTCTGCAGAGAAGCAAGGAGTATGTCTCCCAGAATCCCCTTCTCTGTATAGTTCTGGATCACATTTTCCAGTTGGAGAAACTTGCATGAGATGTGGTGCCAAGAAGAGATGGAGGGACAGGCCTCTACCCATCAATAGTGGGCTGCAGGCAGAAGAGTAGGCAGATGTGAGGTTCTTGATGGTTTCTGTGCTAAGCCGAAGACCCACCTGCTTTACCTGTGCAGACCGAGATGAACGGTAGGAGCTTTCTCAGAGGTTCTGGAGAATGACAGCAATCTCCCAGAAGGATTCTGGGAACCTCCCACCTATGCTTCAGGGTGAGGGCTTCAGCACATGCTTCCCTGACAGCTGCAGCCTCCAAGAGGTCCAATGGTGACTGGTATTAGTATCCTGTTCCTGCTGTAGTGGTTTAAAACAACACAAATGTAATATCTTACAGTTCTGGAGGTCGGAGCTGAAATGAGTCTCTCCAGCCTAAAATAAGGTGTCATCAAGGCTGCATTCCTGTGGCAGCTCTGAGGGAAAAATGTGTTTCTTCACCTTCTCCATTTCTCAAGGCTGCCTGAATTCTTTGGCTTGTGGCCCCTTCCTCCATCTTCTAAGGTCAACATTCCCATCACTTTGACCTCTGATTCTGTGGTCACATCTCCTTCTCCAATTCTGACTCCACCGCTACCTCTTTCACTTATAAGGACCCTTGTGATTGTATTGGGCCTGCCTGAATAATCCAGGATAATCTTCCCATCTCATGAGCTTCAATTTAATTACATAATTACATATGAAAACTTCCTTTTGTCATATTAGTTGACATTTTCACAGGTTCCAGGGATTAGGACATAGACATCTTGGGAGACCTTTACTCTGTCTACAACGTGACTTCATCAACATTTGCTCCCCTAGATTTTCAAACATTAGTATAGTCTCTGATTCCTATATGGAACACTTTATTCCTAAAATCTGATACTAGAGTGTGGTGGTTTTCCTGAAAAAAAGCTGTTCCCTACCTCAGAACATTTGAAATTCAGCTTCTCCAGGCACAGCCACCGTGGAATCTTTGCTTATCAATCAGAGGTCGACCAGCCCAACTACACTTGCTATCATTAACTAATGTGCAGGATTGAGTCTTATAAATCTACATCCTCCTCTGCAGAGACTTACTTTCTCTGAGACTTACTTTCGCAGTCTCAGAGGTTCCCTCTCTGCCTCTAAATTCCTCTGTCCCTAAAACAACCCTTGTACTCCAGCCCAAGAGCTATTCTAGCCTGATAGTCCTGGCTCTACCACTTGAGAACTGGTAGAAAGCATCATCTGGAGAAACTAAGTAAGGAATTTGTCTCCATTCCCTTCATATCTAGTTAACAAATCTTCCATGTAGCTCAGTCAGGTTGAGTTGAAAACATTCTCGACTTTAGTCATTTGGCCACTGAACACAACATCATAACTCTTTCATACCTCAGTCCTACTCAAATATTTAATTTAACATAAGCCTACTTATAAATGCCAAGCTTCTCCTTTGGCCTCCTCTGACCCTACAGCTCCAAAGTTCCCCACCCCCATTTTAAGAACATGCTCCTGCCAGGCCAGTCTACTCACTGCCCCCTGATTATCCATCACTCTCTCTGCTTCCACACCTTTGCTCATTCTGACCTTCTTGTCAGTTCTCAAGTGTCAGCAGTCACCTCTAGTTGCAACAGAGTGGGCTTTCCTTAATCTTATTGCCCTCAACCTCTCTAGGGCATTCTATAGGTAGAATCCTTCTTTTTGCCATCCCTATATTGGCCTGGATGTTACACCAAAGTCTAGAATGCAGAGTCATGCCAAATCCTATGGAGAATCTTTTATAAGAAACTATTTCTGGCCCCCTCCTAGGCCTACAGAATCAAGATCCAGAAGCAGAACACTTCACTCTTTTAAAAATTTTTGGAGAACTGTGAGCATCTAGTCAATGGATCTGGGGTTGATGACCACAACACCACACTCCAGTCCTCCCAGTTTCTGCTTTCCTCAGTCAATCTGCGAGCTACCTTGCTTCTCACCCTCTCCTCCACAAGAGGTCAGGCCCCACATTCTGGCAGTTTTCCCAAACATTCCTTTTCTTAGCCCCACCGGTCTCCCCTCACTTACGGACACTTCATCATTTTATCTAAGGGATAAAGAAGCTTTGTGGTTCTGTTCTTGCTTACACTTCCTTCCATCCCTTCCAAATTTTAACCTTCGTATATACATTTATTTAACAAGTATTGACAGCTTACTAATTGGAGGAATTGCATTAAGTGCTACAATTCAATTTCCCCAAACATTGTCTTTCATGTTCTTATATGTACCAAAACAAAACAAAACAAACAAACAAACAAAAACCTACATGGAAATGACAGAATAAAGTTTTAAAATTCTGATACTAGATTGTCTACCACAGTGTCTGTCTATCTTTCTGTTCAGTCAGTTAATTATTAGGATAAGAGGATACCATCAATCTGATTGCCCCCCCATATTGTTAAAGGAGAGGAGCGAGGACAGTTTTGAAGGTGAAGGGATCGGTACGACCAGGAGCTCACAACTCTCACCTTTGGGGTTTTATTTAATCTTTTTTAGGCTTTATTTATTAGTAAAAACAGAATAATGAGTTATTCCCTAACAACTGTACAGGATCGTAAGGATCAAGTGTGTTCATGTGTATAAAGCACCATGAATATTACATATATATAATGTAATTGCAGTAGAATATATATAGAATTAGAAATCATATTTTGAAATAACAAGTGGTAGAAATATATACTGAAAAATATTAGTGCAGGATGTCACAAAATTTCCTCCTCCTCCTCCTCCTCCTCCTTCTTTTTCTTCTTCCTCCTCCTCTTCTTCTTCTTCTTCTTCTTCTTCCTCTTCCTCTTCCTCTTCCTCTTCTTCTTCTTCTTCTTCTTCTTTTTTAAAGACACGGTTTCACCATGTTGGTCAGGCTGGTCTTGAACTCCTGACCTCAGGTGATCCATCCGCCTTGGCCTCCAAAGTGCTTGGATTACAGGCGTGAGCCACCACGCCCAGCCTAACTTATCTTTTATGAAGGCAACCTCAGAGTACCTATGCAAAGACACCTATGAGATACTTTTGCAAAAATACCTAACACAGCAAATGTGTGCTCAACACATCTCATCGAAGTAAAGTGTAAAACATTCTCAGGGACCTATAAAGCTAAATGTCACCTTCTATGTTCAAGATATATGTTGAATATTATGTCCAATTCTTTTCTCATTATTGGACTTAATTCTGTAAAACTTGAAGCTTGAACTTTTCACGAATTAATTGGTGTATCCTCTGCTTAATTGATTCTTCCCATTTGACTTGGAGGATGGTGCTGGCCAGAGGTCCTTTCTTTCAGAGGCCTTTAAAGCTATTTATTGGGAAGAACATACTACACAAGACATTTGACTAATAAAAACACTGTTATTAGCACTGACAATAAGCAAACACATATTTCTTTTACTGCCTTGCAATTGGTACATTCTCTGCTTTCCATTGAGAAAGTAAATGCTCTACCCTTGATTCAGAGATTAAACATCTTGAAACTCTCAGCTTACACATTATTGAGCTTTACTTTTATTGAAATAACTTTTTTCCCAAAGTACTAGGACTGCACTATAACTCCAGAAGATGCCCCTAACCAAGACTAATACTCTGAAATCAAAGGAAATCTGTGGATAAGATATTGAGAACATGACTGGGCACAGGGTCTCACACTTGTGATCCCAGCACTTTGGGAGGCCGAGGTGGGAGGATCACAAGGTCAGGAGTTCAAGACCAGCCTGGCCAACATAGCAAAACCCTGTCTCTACTAAAAATACAAAACAAAACAAAACAAAATAGCCAGACATGGTGACAGGCACCTGTGATCCCAGCTACTGGGGCTGAGGCAGGAGAATCACTTGAACCTGGGAGGCAGAGGTTGCAGTGAGCAGAGATTGTGCTATTGCATTCCAGCCCTGGCAACAGTGCGAGACTCCATCTCAAAAAAAAAAAAAAAAAAAAGAAAGAAATATATTGGGAACTTCTGTAAAATTTTAGTTGGACTAGAGAATTTTTACAATCTTAACAAATCTTGCTTATTCAACAAGTCCTTGGAGAGCCTTCATGGGAACCTGTAAAAAAGAAACTTTCTCAATGTATTACATGAAAAATAACAAAAGCATGGCCGGGCGTGGTGGCTCAAGCCTGTAATCCCAGCACTTTGGGAGGCCAAGGCGGGTGGATCACGAGGTCAAGAGATCGAGACCATCCTGGTCAACATGGTGAAACCCCGTCTCTACTAAAAATACTAAACATTAGCTGGGCATGGTGGCGCGTGCCTGTAATCCCAGCTACTCAGGAGGCTGAGGCAGGAGAATTGCCTGAACCCAGGAGGCGGAGGTTGCGGTGAGCCAAGATCGCACCATTGCACTCCAGCCTGGGTAACAAGAGTGAAACTCCGTCTCAAAAAAAAAAAAAAAAAAAAAGAAAAATAACAAAAGCAACAATTATAATAATAATAAAGTCTGCTGCGCGTGGTGGCTCACGCCTGTAATCCCAGCACTTTGGGAGGCTGAGGCGGGCGGATCATAAGGCCAAGAGATCAAGACCATCTTGGCCAACACGGTGAAACCTCGTCTCTGCTGAAAATACAAAAATTAGCTGGGCGTGATGGCACATGCCTGTGGTCCCAGCTACTCGGGAGGCTGAGGAGGAAGAATCACTTGAACCCAGGAGGTGGAGGTTGCAGTAAGCTGAGATTGCGCCACTGCACTCCAGCCTGGTGACAGAGCAAGACTCCGTCTCAAATAATAATAATAATGACTGCATTGAAAGGGCACTTGCTGTATTCCAAGCATTGGCTTAAGTGCCTACATAGGTTATTTTGTTCAGTGTTTATCATCACCACATGAAAAGAATGTTCTTATCCATAATAAATAAATGAAGCCTAGGCCAGGTACAGTGACTCACGCCTGTAATCCCAGCACTTTGGAGGCCGAGGCAGATGGATCATCTGAGGTCAGGAGTTTTGGACCAGCCTGGCCAACATGGTGAAACCCCATCTTTACTAAAAATACAAAATTATCCAGGAGTGGTGGCATGTGCCTGTAATCCCAGCTCCTTGTGAGCCTGAGGCAGGCGAATCACTTGAACCCACGAGGCAGAGGTTTCAGTGAACCGAGATTGAGCCATTGCACTCCAGTCTGGGCAAAAAGAGTAAAACTCCATCAAAAAGAAAGACAGGAAGACATAAAAGAAAAGAAAAGAAAGAAAGAAAGAGATAAAAGAAAATGAAAGGAAAGAAAAGAAAAGGAAAGGAATGAAATGAAGTCTAGAAAGTATGGGTAAGTTGTTCAAGAAAATTAGGTGCAGAAAGGTTAAGTAACTTGCCTAGGGTAACACAATTATGAAGATTGGAGGCCAGAATTCAGTTCCAGGCAGTTTTGTTCTAAATCTAATCTATTGCTCTTCAGCCACTGTAGTGTCATGCCAAGACAGACCTAAAGTGGCATCTTCTGCTCAAACAGGCCCTTCTGTGACAATGATCATGAACATTCCCTTTATACGCCCTATACTAATGACCGTGAAGCTGCATAGATCTGGTTATGTTAGTTGTCCTGGGGTTTCTAGTTTCTGAAGGTTACCATTAAACAGGCCCTTCTATGACAACGATCACGAAATACATGCCTAATAAAGTATGTATTCGGAGCAGGAAGAGGGGTGAAAAGAATGCAGTATCTGAGACTGTGGTTACTGACTATATTTAAAATCACAATTTCATGACTATTAAGGTTCATCTTAAACTTTTTCCTCTGATGTTTCATGGTATCTAGGTCCAAGAAGACTCTTGCTCCCTACATCCCAGGACGTGCGGAACTGTCCATGGTTCTGAAAGACAAACTGGCAGGCCCCACCACTTTCATAAACGACATTCTTATTGTGGAAAACTGCACTAGTGAAAACTCTACATATGACTTTGTACATGCATCACTTACAAGGATTCAGCAATCCTTGGAAGGATGATGCAGACCCACAAAATATTCCCTTTATATGCCCTATATTAAAATTACAAAACAAAATCCAATTAGACCACATTATGAGCTAGAAGTTTATCCTGAAATTTTAGATCAGAATGCAAAGAAAAGAAATCCAGCATTATGGTATGGACAAGAGAGAATAAAGATATATTTCAGCTAACTATATATCCCCTCAAAACTCATATGCTATCCTTTTTAACCTCACCTTAATTTAAATTTAACAAAGCATTTACTTTCATTTTTGTCTTTTGTTTATTTTATGTTTTTGTTTTCTTTTATCTTATATCTTCCAACCAGGATTTCCCCTTTTGCCTGAAGCATATTCTTCAGGACTCCCCTTAGTAAAGGTGTGTTTGTGTCAAATTGTCTACGTTTGGAAAAAATCCATTGAGACTTGATTTTTATATTATTATATTTTCATTTCTAAATGTTGTGTATTTGTCTTTTCAAAATTTCCTGAACATTATTTACAGTTTCTCATTAACTGAAAGTCCTTTAAAGCCTGTTTTTAAATCACAGTAGGCGGTGCTATTTTATATACTATTCTTCCTATTCTGCTGTTTGGTGTTTCATGGTGACTTGTGTCTTCTTAACTGTTTTGTTGTTGTTTCCCTGTTAAGTGCTCACTTTACTTATGAAATAATTTTATGAAATTTTAAAAGTGTGGATGATGGCATCTTCTTCCAGAGAGTATTTGTGTTTGTTTCATATGTGAGTTTTGTTTTTTGACAGGTTCCTTGGAGTCTGGCCCACTAGAAACAGAATTCATGACTTGATGTGTTATGAAATTTTAAAATGTGGATGATGGCATCTTCTTCCAGAGAGCATTTGTGTTTGTTTTGTGTGTGATTTTTGGTTTTTGGCAGGTTCCTTGGAGTCTGGCCCACTAGAAACAGAATTTATGACGATGATTTTCAGACAATCCAGGTAAAGTGAACTTAGGCTGCAAATACATGTGAGGGGCCACTTGTGTTTACTCCCAGTTCCACACAGCACCAAGGCGGCTGTCCCTGCAGACCTTTGAGCATGGGGCATTTCCCTTACTTACACTGAGAAAGTGACCTTAGGGGGTCCCAGAAAAATGGAGGAGATCATCCTAAGAGACTTTCTACTTAGAGTGCTACTTAAGTTTTGCCTCCTATTCCAAATGCCTTATATGGCCATGGACACCAAAGCTTATCTTGTCTACATTGAGCAAATGAACTCAGGACAAAAGTAAATCAGAGTTCCCTGATTTTTATTAGGCAGTTTTCCTGATATGAAAGCCCTCAGGGCTT
The DNA here is from genome assembly GCF_009761245.1 of Sapajus apella. Lineage (NCBI taxonomy): Eukaryota > Metazoa > Chordata > Mammalia > Primates > Cebidae > Sapajus > Sapajus apella. Next base: position 306,560 of record NW_022437192.1, read on the forward strand.
TTATAATGTATTTTATCTTGTGATAATCCATTTTTGTTTGCATGAGAGTGGGTGTGGATACCTAATGTGCTACATTAGCAGTTCATACCTTATCCTTAAAGCTCGTTATCACAAACCTTCCCATCTTGTTCCTTTGGAGTCAATGAATATCTGAGCAAACTATTAGCCACTACCCATGCATTGATAAGGATGTAACAACAAGACATTGATTTAGGCCAAATGAACTTCCAGATGGTCTGATTGAAAATCTATCTGCTGGAGGTACTGTCCCTTCCACTCTTCTTTATGACGATTCCTGAAAAGGGCTGTAATGCTGCAAAGTCCACTTTTGGATATTCGAATCATATTTAAATTTCTTTTTCTATAGTCAACAGTCCCTAGGGAACTCCTCAAGACCCCAAGGATGAGACAAGGGAGAGTGTGTTTACCAGCAATAATAAGAATACTAGGAATATAGTACACATTATGAGGCAACTTAGCTGAAGACCTGTTCAAGTCTGACACTGTATGTTTATACACTTTATATGTCCACTTCCTCCTGATGACTGAGTGCTGATGAACATAAGTGAATAAATAAAACCCAGGTCATGATGGACATCTCAAGTCACTTGGTCATTTGCTGTGTCATGATCAGGGCATTCAGAATCTACGAGGGCCCAGCAGCAAGCCAGGAACTGTTATTTAGTGGGAGAATAAAGAATAGAGCTTTTCTTCAAAGCCCTGGAACTTGGGCAGTGAGCTCCTATGCCTGTTTCTCTCTCTCTCTCTCTCTCTCTCTCTCACACACACACACACACACACACACACACACACACACACACACACATCAAAGGAAGCATTTAGGCCAAATGGCAGATATGCTTGATGCCTGCCTGGATCAGAACGACATTTCCATTTCTTATGGTACATTTTGCACTTGTACTAACTTAACAGATTTTGGTTCAGAGAAATTCCCTCACAAGCTAAGAAATCACAATTTTTCTTTGTTGAAATTATTTATCTACCTTAGGGTTTAATAACATCAGCGCAGTGATTTTTCAAAGAGCTTGTACTCCAATCTTGGAGAAATTCTTTAAGTTGAAAAGCCCAGGACCTGCATAATGAGGGAGTCTCATTGCCAACAGCTTCCAACCAGCTGTAGGACTGAATGAAGACACATGTGACTTCATGGTTTTAAGAGAGGGTAGAGGACATAGGCAGTGCTTGCTTCACACTTCACTGAGATACGTCCTTGGCCTCCATTCAAACTTAGCTGCAGTGTTGGTGGCTTGATTTACAGAGTCAGAAATTTCTCAGGTATGGAATGTGCTGTCTTAAATAGTAATGAGGCCAACCTATGTAGGGTGTCCTTCTTTATCATTGGGGGTTGTATAAAGTCAGTGATTTCTTTAGAAATTTGGGGTTACAAACACCAGGCCTCATCTTACTTCAATTTGAAAAGCCTGAGCAAGGAATCTCTGGTGCCTGGATCCTTATTTGTCTCACAAGATTGAATTGTGAGCTGTGACATTTTCTCCCAAAAGTCTCTTTCAGGACAGAACTTCCAGTAATGGCAACATGAAGAGATAGATCAGCAAGTGTTCCTCTAAATAGCAACGTGAAAACTGGACAAAACACTAAAAATAAATATTTGAAGTCACTGGAAAACAAAGGCAAGCAGAAATGTGATAGAGCTTTGATCTTGAAAGATTACTCTATTGGGTAGAAACTGCAAGTTTGTGGCCTTTCCTCCTTACCTATGAGTTCGCTTCAACCTCTCAGCAGATAACTGCAGTACTAATGGCTCAAGAGGGCAGTTTATAGAGTTAAAAGCTCAAGTAAGCCAAAAATGTAAAAAGCAATTTTGAAACAGATCTGCTGAAGAATTCAGATTCAAAATCTGAGTATAAACTATGCCCACATCCTTGGTTGAACACTTAACTCTCCGTGGGTGTGAGACACTCGGGGAGCCTGGGGAAAAATCAGAGGGAATCCAGAGGGAGGTTTACCCTTGAAAGAGAGAAATAACCCTGGCAAGATCTGAAAGTCTGCAGTTACACGGACTGCTTGCATTTGTCAACCTGCAAGCAACACAGGCAGAAGAAAGCAAAAATCTTGCTGGACTGAGGGGTGAAAAGGCAGGATGTAGGGCCAACAGAACAGCTGGCAATTTAGAGGGGATTCCGGAGACAAAGCAAACACAGGGAAGCTGAATTCCAAAATTGAGTAGAAATAGCTCCAATACTTGTTAGTCCATGTTGTGTTGCTATAAAGGAATACCCGAGACTGGGTAATTTATAAAGAAAAGAGATTCATTTGGCTCATGGATGTATAGGTTGTACAGACATGGCACCAGCATCTCTGCAGCTTCTGGTGAAACCTCAGGAGCCTTTTACTTGTGGTGGAAGGGGAATGGGAAGCAGACATGTCACATGGCAAAAAAGAAACAGGGCGAGAGGAGCCAGGTTCTTTTAAACAACAAACTCTCTTTCAAAATAATAGAGCAGGGGCCAGGCGTGGTGGCTCAGGCCTGTAATCTCGGCACTTCGCGGGCTGAAGTGGGCGGCTAATGAGGTCAGGAGTTCCAGACCAGCCTGGCCAATATGGTGAAACCCCATCTGTACTAAAAATACAAAAATTAGCTAGTGATGCAGGCCTGTAGTCCCAGCTATCCGAGAGACTGAGACGGAAGAATCGCTTGAACCCAGGAGGCAGAGGTTGCATGAGCCGAGATTGCGCCACTGTACTCCAGCCTGGGCGACAGACTGAGACTCAGTCTCAAAAAATTAAAAACAATAATAAGTCCCCTCCCGTGCTTCCCACAGCGCAGCCCGGGCGCGGTGCGGGGGCGGCGGCGGCAGCGGCGCGCCGGGAGGCGGGGAGGCAGGGGGGCCGGGCCGGACGCCCCCTGCGCCCACTCCCTGCGCCCCCTCCTCGCGCCCCGGCCAAGGGCGGAGCGCGCCGGCCCCGCAGCCTTCGGCCCGCCCCCCGCCCGCCGCCCCCCGCCCGTCGCCCGCCGCCC
>NW_022437192.1:309660-359846 GCF_009761245.1 Sapajus apella
TTAAAAAGCAGAGTGAGGGTGCCTCGGCGTGTAAGTGGAGAGCTGAAGACCTGACCCTGGCGGTGGGAACACTGGCTGCCACTTCATCCAGGTCAAGCTGGACTCAGAGAATTTCAAGAGCTTGCTGGTTGGGTCAAGAGTGAATCTACGCATGCCGCGCTGCTGATCCTGGGTTTGTAGACATCTTTTTTAACCTGCAAAGAAGCATTTGCCGACGTTCTCTCATGTGTAGCGCTTGCCAACCTTTGGAGGATGTGAAGCCGGCAGAGAAATAAAGCGTCGCCCCTGTGCGCGTCCCTCCCCGCCTGCTAGAATGTTTCTCATGAACGCCCCTCCAGTGCTTGCTCTCCAGTCCAAATGGGAGGGCTTTGGCCTGCCAGGGAGCTTTAGGTTCACCGGCTGCTTCTCGGAGGCTGACGAGGGCGTGGAGAGCGCGGCGGTGAGCGCCAGGGTGCAGATGCTCATCACCACGCTGCAGCGCGACGGGGCTGCTCGGCGCACCAGCGATGAGCTCGTCACGCAGAGGGGCCACAGGGCGGAGGGATGCCACGACGCCAGGCCGGCGGCCAAGCCTCCCCCGCCCCCCTCCCCGTGCACAAGGAGCCGCCCGCCTTGGCTGCCTGTGGTCTTGTGGCTGACGTTGCCCCCATGGGGGAGGAGGAAGCTGCGGACTTTGGCCCATTGGTGCTAGATTCAGACAGTGGTGATTCCGTGGACCGGGACATTGAGGAAGCCTTCCAGGAGTACCTGAAGGCAAAGAGTGGTGCCACACAGCCCGGGTCCGGCAGAGTCCAGCCAGGCACAGCCCAGCAGCCTTCCAGGGCCTCAGGTGGAAGCAGTAGATGTAAGCCAGAACCGGCTCACAGCAGTGCCCCGACTGCCCTGGGTCCCCCAAAACCTGGCTCAGGCTGTGGCCCTGGCAGCCAGGTGGGATCCAGCCAGGACCAGGGCTCCGCCTCCCCGGTCAGCGTGAGCAGCGATGACTCCTTTGAGCAGAGCATCAGGGCGGAAATAGAACAGTTTCTAAAGGAGAAGAGACAGCATGAGACCCAAAAATGTGATGGGTCAGTGGACAAGAAACCAGACCCCAAAGAAAATTCGGCGGCCAAGTTCCTCTTGAAATCCCACCAAGAGCCGGCCGCGAGGGTGGTGCATCGGCAGGGTCTGATGGGCACCCAGAATGAGCTCACCTTCCGCAGACCTCCGCGGTTAGCAAAGATAAACATGCAGCCCAGCTCTTCCACTTTCTCCTGGGGTGGGGGGGGGGGGCAGGCAGGTCGGCCTCTTCAGCCCCCACCTGGGGCTGCCTCTGCAGGGCCAGTTCTTCTCGGCCTTCAGGGAGGCCCAGGCTGGGCCCACCCCTGTCTTTGGAAGCCCACACCTGCTGATGAAGAAGGACGGCGGGCCCTGGCCAAGCAGGAAGGTGCAGCCGGGGCTGAGTTTGCATGATAGGAGGAGCTCCGGCCCGGGGGACAGCTTTTTGTACCTGAGGTATCGGCGAAGGGTCATCAATAGGGATGACCAGGACCAGGACGCCTTGGGCAGTGACGCCAGTGACTTCAGCGACACCTCTGGGGAGGACAGTGGCGGCAGCTCAGTAGTGAAGGTCTAAGCCCTCGAGCTGTGGATTCCGTCCTGGGTTCCGTGCATTTGTGGAAAGCGGCGCAGCCATGCCTGTGTCATGCGTGTGTCATGCCTGTGTTTGATGGTCTGTGGTTATTGGGAGGGGAGCAGGAGTCTGTTATACATACCCCTGTATATACGTACACCAACATGAAACGATGCTTTTATTTAACAGACGCGTCCCGGTAAATATGATTTTCGTAGCTTTTTGTAAATTATTTAAAGTGATGTAAAAAATATTTTTGGAAAATCCTGTTGTTCAGTTTTGTAGGGTGTTCCTAACTGCAGTTTTCTGTGTTCTGCATACAAGCCTTAGATTAGAAAACACTGGCTTCTTACCATCATAGCCAGGTTCCCAGAGACTCTGATGCTTTTTGGTCGGTTGCTGGTGAGAATGTTCGGCGGCGGCTGCAGTGGTAGCCTGAAGGAGGCCGAGCTGCCTTCCTGGGAATCACTCAGATGCCCCAAGGTGTCCGTCGGGAAGCTCCCGGGACAGCACTTTTTATACAGAGGACACCAACCCCCACCTGGCCCCCCGTCCTTGGAGGCCAGAGCACATCTGAAAACTGCAGTCACAGCCCTCGGTTGGAAAAAAGTTTTGAAGCACAATGGCCATCGAACCCGTGACCGCCCTCGTTGCATGTGAAATCCATGCTGATGTAAGTGCAGTGACTCTGCAGCCCAGCCCTGGGCCTGGGTGAGTTCATGTCCAATCTTGTTCAATCACTAGATGATTCTAACATCTAAATAAACCTCTTTTATATGGAATAATAATAATAATAACATGGAGTGAAGAGAACTTACTCTTGACTGTGGGAGGGCACCAAGCCATTCATGAGGTTTCTACCCCCATGACCCAAGCAGCTCCCACTAGGACCCACCTCCAGCACTGGGGATTACCTTTCAACATGAGACTTGGCAAGGACAGATATCCAAACCGTATCAACCAACCACTAAATTACAAATATGCAGAGTAGACACCTAGACCCCCTGCTGAAAATGCAGCAACTGGATATCAATAGAGCGGACACATCAGCTGTAGCCAGCTGCAGAGCTAACAGATTTCAGTTACCAGTTCCAGGAAAATTAACTGCATTCCCTGAGGGGCAGGGGTGGCAGTGATGGGAGAATTGCAATCTTTTTTTTTTTTTTTTTTTTCTCTCTGCTTTGTCCATGTTGAGAAGAGAATTGCAATCTTTGGAGAGATTGTTGTAGATTCCAGACTTTCTAAAATAAAACATATAATGTCCACTTTGTCAAATAGGATCAGACATAGGAAAAAAAGAAAGAAAATAATATGTGACTATCATAAGGAGGGAAATTAAAAATAAATGTGTTCCCAGTGAGCCCTGATACTTAAATTATCACCAAACTCTTTAACACAGCTTTGAAAAATATATGGAAAGAAATGAAGAAAATATTTGAAGGAGACATCATTACTGAAGAGTGAATAGATAGGTAATTGGAGCAGAGAAATGAAAACTATAGAAAATACTAAGTGGAAATTCTCAAACTGAATTAAAAAATAATGACAGTGCTCTGGATGAGGTCAACAGAAGTTTTGAGATGGCAGAATAAAGAATCAGTCAGTGTCCTTAAATATAAACCAATAGAAATTATTTCATCTAAAAATAAAAAACAGTGGGCCGGGCGCGGTGGCTCACACCTGTAATCCCAGCACTTTGGGAGGCCGAGGCGGGTGGATCACAAGGTCAAGAGATCGAGACCATCCTGGTCAACATGGTGAAACCCCGTCTCTACTAAAAATACAAAAAATCAGCTGGGCATGGTGGCACGTGCCTGTAATCCCAGCTACTCAGGAGGCTGAGGCAGGAGAATTGCCTGAACCCAGGAGGCGGAGGCTGCGGTGAGCCGAGATCGCGCCATTGCACTCCAGTCTGGGTAACAAGAGCGAAACTCCATCTCAAAAATAAATAAATAAATAATAAAATAATAAAATAAAAAAAATAAGATTAAAGAAAAGTGGAGAAAACCTCACAAACCCTCAGAAAATATAAAACAGGTAAACAGGTGACCAATTGCATAAGGTAGATTCACTGTGCAATTCCAGGGCAATATGCTGAGCTGAAAAACGGGCCTCAACTAATTCAACAGTGTAAAAGTCATCAGAGTATATTCTCTATTCTCTATGATAATACTAAATTAGAAATTAACACAAAGAAGATATTTTGGAAACACCAACTGTATGGAATGAAACCACATTTCTCTATGTAAATTAAGGGCCAAAGACAAAATCACAAGGAAAGAAAATATTTTGAATTGAATCATCACAAAAACAACATATCCAAGTTTGTGGAATGTAGCTCAAGCATTGCTCTGAGGGAAACATGAGGCTTTAAGTGCTTACATTAGACAGGAAGAAAGAGCCATGGTGGCTTGTACCTGTAATCCCAGCACTTTGGGAGGCTGAGGCAGGCTGATCGCCTGAGGCCAGGAATTCAAGACCAGCTTGGCCAACACGGTGAAACTCTGTCTCTGTTAAAAATATAAAAATTAGCCGGATGTAGTGGTAGGCACCTGTACTCCCAGCTACTTGGGAGGCTGAGGCAGGAGAATTGAACCCAGGAGGCAGAGGTTGCAGTGAGCTAAGATTGCTCCACTGCACTCCAGCCTGGGTGACAGAGCAAGACTGTCTCAAAAAATTAAAATAAATAAATAAATACCTAAAATCAATTCCACTGTAGGAAACCAGAAGAAGAGCAAAATAAACCCAAAGTAAACAAAAAGAAAGAAATCATAAATGAGAAGAATCAAATAAATCAAGAGAGCAGGCAGCAACAGAGAAAACAGAGACAAAATTTGGTTCTTTGTTAAACTGACAAATCTCTAGTTCAATTGACAAGAAAAAAAAAAGGAGAGGACAAAATCACTAGCACCAGGAATGAAAAATGTATTATCACCACAGATCCTACACACATTAAAAGAATAATAAGGCCCCTCCTTCCACACGGCTGGGATCTTGGGCCTGGCAGCAGGGCAGAGACTGTCTGCCTGTAGGCGGGGAGCAGCTGCTTTAGGGGAGGGGGTGAGGGTGTCACCTGAGGATTCTCGCAGCTGAGGGAAGAGGCGAAAAGCTGCTGTTGAGGGGAGTCGGGTTTAACCGCCACCTGGAAGCACGCTTGTTCAGGATCGCGGAGCGGGCTGAGTGAATTCCTAAGAAGAAAATAATGGATTGTATATTAGTTGTTCTCTAAGTGTTTGGACTCAACAGTGTACAAGCTTGTTCAAAAGCCAAAAGAAGATGGCAACTCCTTATGTCCCAGTTCCTATGCCCATAGGAAACACTGCTTCCAGTTTTACAGACAACAGAAATCAAAGAAGTTCTTCTTTTGGCAGTGCCTCAACAAGCTCAAACTCTTCTAAAGGCCAGTTAGAAGACTCAAATATGGGTAATTTTAAACAGACAAGTGTTCCTGATCAAATGGAAAATACTTCATCTGTCTGTAGCAGTTCCCTCATTAGGACTAAATTTACAGGTGCAGCTTCTTCCATTGAGTATTCTACTAGAGGAAGAGAAACTGAAGAACAAAATCCTGAAACCGTGAATTTGGAAGATAGACCATCTACACCTACTATACTGGGTTATGATGTGATGGAAGAAAGAGCTAAATTTACTGTGTATAAAATACTAGTAAAGAAAACCCCAGAAGAAAGCTGGGTAGTTTTCAGAAGATACACTGACTTCTCCAGGCTTAATGACAAATTAAAAGAGATGTTTCCAGGTTTTCAACTAGCACTTCCTCCAAAACGCTGGTTTAAAGATAATTACAATGCCGACTTCTTAGAAGATAGACAATTAGGATTGCAAGCTTTTCTTCAAAACTTAGTAGCTCACAAGGACATTGCCAACTGCCTTGCAGTGGGAGAATTTCTTTGTTTGGATGATCCACCGGTCCATTTGATAGCCTAGAAGAAAGCAGGGCATTTTATGAAACTTTAGAAGATACTAACTACCGCTTACAAAAAGAACTACTTGACAAACAAAAGGAGATGGAACCACTAAAGAAACTGCTTGATGAGAAGCAACTTCATATAGACACTTTAGAGAAAAGATTCAGAACAATGTCTTTAGAGCCTAAAGAATCACTGGACGTGTCAGAAACAGAAGGTGAACAGATCCTAAAGGTGGAGTTCTCTGCACTTGAGGTTGATCACGATGTCCTGGAAGAAGAATCTAGAACTGATAATAAACCATGCTTAAGTTTTAGTGAACCTGAATATTCTGTATCAGAGATAGAAGTAGCAGAAGTGGTGTATGATGCTGAAGAAGACTAATATGCCACAAGCAGTCCCCTCCATTTAGACGATTCAGCAAATTTAAAAGAGTGGCAAATACTATCTTAAAAGAAAAAAACTGTAAAATATACAGAAAGAGCAAGAATGCACATGTATGAAGTTTACATAAAGAAGTTTTTTAAGTTATTGGGATAGGAAATGTATTCACTGCTGCTTTTAATTGTGTTTTGTCCAATTATATTTAATACATCAAAAAAAATCTTGTTAGAATTCTGTTATCAAGGCCCACATTCTTAAATACTGTGCATAAATTATTATGGTGTTTTGCCTATATGTTGCTCCAAACTGCTGTGTATATATTGTATGTGTGTGTTAAATCACCAATTATAGGGCCGGGCGCGGTGGCTCAAGCCTGTAATCCCAGCACTTTGGGAGGCCAAGGCGGGTGGATCACCAGGTCAAGAGATCGAGACCATCCTGGTCAACATGGTGAAACCCCGTCTCTACTAAAAATACAAAAAATTAGCTGGGCATGGTGGTGCGTGCCTGTAATCCCAGCTGCTCAGGAGGCTGAGGCAGGAGAATTGCCTGAACCCAGGAGGCGGAGGTTGCGGTGAGCCAAGATCGTGCCATTGCACTCCAGCCTGGGTAACAAGAGCGAAACTCCGTCAAAAAAAAAAAATCACCAATTATATTAATCAAATGGAAATTAATTGCTTGTTACTATCTGGGTGATATATTCTTCTTTATATCTCTGACATAACATTTTCATTAATGGTTTAAATCAGTGACCATCATAGTAAAGATAGAATTTAGTTGAGTTTTTACTGTTTACATGTTTACCATCTGTAAATAAAATTTGCTTATGTGAAATGTTATTGCTAAGAAAAAAAAATTACTTTCTAGCACCAAAGGAAAACTACTTGAACGGGCTGTGGTCATATAGCTAAAATGATAAACTACCCTGATTTAAAAAGCTGATTCATTAATATCAAAATACTTTAATAAGTGTCATGGTTATTAATATGTTACATTTGTTTCATTTCCACATAATCTTTATGTCTACTTCGATTTAGTGAGTTCACCTCTTTCAGAATACTACCTCTTTTTGTTAATCAAGGCATACTCTTTTGAAAATATAGAGTCTAAATAAATAGGGTCTTATCCAAAAAAGAAAACAAAATAAAAAGCCATATATGCTGCAAAGTTCCTAACTGGCTTGACTCCTGGCATTGCATTTTTATTTCTATGTATGTGAAGATGTTATTATACTGTATTATGGCTGATTTTCCTTTTAACATATTTAGCCAAGTGATGCACTTTATGATAATTAAACTCTTTTGTGCCAAGTTTCATTGTTGGATTTCTTTAGTAAGTAGAGTTAGGAGAAAGAATTATGTAGTGCCTTTACTATTTCACTTTCTACAAAAGCCTCCTAGGGTCTATGAGTCAGCTTTATGAAAAAACGTTTATTTCAGCTTTATGTACAGTCATTGAAAGTGCCTTGTTTCATTTTTATACTGTGAAGTTACTCATTTATTTTCTGTTTTCACTATTTTGCCTATTGCTGTTAATACGCATTGTAATAATGCTGGCATTTTGCAATCCCAGTCGGTATGCTTTCTAAAAACTGAGGGAAACTTACTGGGGAAATAGAATAACAATCTCCATTTTTTTCTTTACTATCTAAAAGTTTATCAGTATCTTGATGTATATAGTAAGATGTGGCTGTTTAAAACTCTACCGACATATATCAACACACCCAATGGCTGTTGTTAACCTTTGAAGTAAAGAGTAAACTGCTTTTTACCCAATAACCAAAAAATTTTAAAGTCTTTGTCAGAGTGCACAGGTATGCTCTGACTGAGAACATTTTCCAAAAAGTGTATTAGAAATATGTTTACTATACTTAGAGACAGATACGAATATAACAAATTGATCTGCTTATTTATTAAAATTATTCTAGACTTGCAAAAGGCTTAAAAAGAACAATCATTTAATCAGTACAATTTTGAATGTTATATAACAGATCTTTGCCAAATTCTAGATATTGTAGTATTGCCTGTCTGCTCTAAAGTGAACCATCCACTTTTTCAATCTGGCTTTTCAGAAGATTGTATTTAAAGTTTTGCAAGAGTGAAGAAAAAAAATCTGTTAATTAGGTAAACCACTATTATTTATATTTATAATTTACCTGTTTTTACTTTTATAGTGCATTTTACTCCCGATATTATGTTCATTGAATAAATTATTTTTTCATTGCAAAAACAAAAAAAATAATAAGAAAATAAGCTGGGAGCAGTGGCTCTTGCCTGTAATCCCAGCATTCTGGGAGGCTGAGGCAGGCAGATTACTTAAAATCAGGAGTTCAAGACCAGCCATGGCCAACATGGTGAAACTTCTTCTATACCAAAAGTACAAAGTTAGCCAGGCACAGCGGTGGGTACGCATAATCCCAGCTACTGGGGAGGCTGAGGCATGAGTATCACCTGAACCTGGGAAGTGGAGGTTGCAGTGAGCTGAGATCGTGCCGCTGCACTCCAGCCTGGGCAATAGAGTGTGACCCTGTCTCAAAAAAGAGAAAACAAAACAAAACAAAAAAGAATAATAGAGAATATTAAGAACATTTTTTGCCAAATTCAATAAAATGAAAAAATTTATTGAAAATTAAAACTTAACAAAATTGAAGGACGAAAGGAAGAAATGAAAAAGAAAGAAAAAAAATTTTTTTTTTTTTTTTGAGACAGAGTTTCGCTCTTGTTACCCAGGCTGGAGTGCAATGGTGAGATCTTGGCTCACCACAGCCTCCGCCTCCTGGGTTCAGGCAATTCTCCTGCCTTAGCCTCCTGAGTAGCTGGGATTACAGTACAGGCATGCGCCACCATGCCCAGCTAATTTTTTGGATTTTTAGTAGAGACGGGGTTTCACCATGTTGACCAAGATGGTCTCAATCTCTTGACCTTGTGATCCACCCGCCCTGGCCTCCCAAAGTGCTGGGATTACAGGAGTGAGCCACCGCGCCTGGCAGAAAGAAAGAAAATTACTGATGAATAGTGTTCAGGACTATAGATACAATTTTTTTTTTTTTTTTGAGATGGAGTCTCGCTCTGTCACCCAGGCTGGAGTGCAGTGGTGAGATCTCGGCTCCCTGCAACCTCTGCCTCCCAGGTTCAAGCGATTCTCCTACCTCAGCCTCCCGGGTAGCTGGGTCTACAGGTGCATGCCACCAGGCCCAGCTAATTTTTGTATTTTTAGTGGAGATGGTGTTTCACCACGTTAGCTAGGATGGTCTCAATCGCCTGACCTCATGATCCGCTCCCCTCAGCCTCTCTAAGTGCTGGGATTACAGGCGTGAGTCACCGCACCCGACATAAGACATAAACATTTTGAATAAAATATTACCGAAACAAACTTAGACTGCAAGATTAATATAAAACCAAAACAAAACAGGCACAAACCAATCACACATCCAACATGTATTCTCTCAAAAAAGCAACACACAATTGGAGATAAAATTTGAAATCTTTCCAAGTACAGTAGTATCAAAACCAGAAAATATTTAGAAATAAATCATACAAAAAATGTCTAAAACTGCTGAAAATTGAGCCACTTAATACCAAGTAGCAGTGTGGGCAGAAAATAAAGGAGACCTAAATAAATCAATTCCTTGTTCATGAAAGATACAGTAAAGATACAGTACTTCCCAACTTGATCTAGAAATTGACTAAAACACCAAACAAAATTCCAGAATGCTTTTTGGTAGAAATTAATGAACAGGCCAGGTGCTTGTAATCCCAGCACTTTGGGAGGCCGAGGCGGGTGGATCACGAGGTCAAGAGATTGAGACCATCCTGGTCAACATGGTGAAACCCCGTCTCTACTAAAAATACAAAAAATTAGCTGGGCATGGTGGCGCGTGCCTGTAGTCCCAGCTGCTCAGGAGGCTGAGGCAGGAGAATTGCTTGAACCCAGCAGGCGGAGGCTGTGGTGAGCCAAGATCGCGCCATTGCACTCCAGCCTGGGTAACAAGAGCGAAACTCTGTCTCAAAAAAAAAAAGAAAGAAAGAAATTAATGAACAGATTTTAAAATTTATGTAAAAAAATACAAGTCTTACAATAACCTAAGCAACTTTTTTTTCTTTTTTTTTAAGATGGGGTTTCACCATGGTGGCCAGGCTGGTCTTGAACTCCTGACCTCAGGTGATCCACCCACCTCAGCCTCCCAAAGTGCTAGGATTACAGGTGTGAACCAATGCACCTGACCAACCTAAGCAATTTTTAAAAAGATAAACGAAGTTAGAGTATTTATTTTCAGCCAGAAATGCTGAGATGATCGTTATGTTTATAGTATTCTTGTACAATTGACCCTATTACTTTCTTTTAAAATTTCTGTTTTCCATCTCTCCAATGTTGGGCTTGATAAAATTCTTAAGAAAGAAATGTTACGGCCAAATGCAAACTCATTGTTTGCTTAAATTAGAAGCTTAGACAGCCTGCAGTTTATTTTAAGCTATTCTTGCTACTGAATCAATCATACATGCATGGGTAAATGATAGTAATTATCAAGGACAAACAGTAAAGAAAGTAGGAATGCGTGGAAAGATGCTATTTACTAGTCACTGGTTCATTCAGCCATCCCGATTGCCTACCAGGCATTAAAATTTGTCATCCTTTTCCCATCCATCACATTCCAGCACTTGAACCCTCTTACGACATCAGAATTCCACAGTGTTGATAAAAAGACTCCAACTCTGTAAAATATGTGAAGAGATTTATTTTGAGCCAAATATGCGTGACCGCAGCCCGTTACGCAGCCCTGAGGAGACGCTGAGAACATGTGTTCAACGCGATTGGGGTGCAGGTTGGTTTTATACATTTTAGGAAGATATAAGACATCAGTCAAATACATTTAAGACATACATTGGTTTGGTCCAGAAAGGCAGGACAACTTGAAGCAGCAGGCCAGGTGGCAGGGGATGGTGTTTATAGGTTATAAGTCGATTTTAAAATGATGATTGGTTAAAAAAAAAAAATTAGTTAAGTTGTTACCAATAGAAAGGAATGTCCAAGAGAGGTTGTGGAGACCGAAGTTTTATCATCAAGATGAAGCCTCCAGGTGGCAAGCTTCAGAGAGAATAAATTTTAAATGTTTCTTGTCAGACTTGAGTTCTATGTTGATGTTTTTTGTTGTTGTTGTTTTAAAAAAAATTTTTTTTTCTTTTTGGAGATGGGGTTTCACCATGTTGACCAGTCTGGTCTTGAAATCCTGACCTCAGGTGATCCACCCGCCTCGGCCTCCCAAAGTGCTGGGATTACAGACGTGAGCCACCGCACCCGGCCAAGTTCTGTGTTGATGTTAAATGCTGGTCAGCTTTTCCTGAATTCCAAAAGGGAAGAGGCATAATGAGGCACGTCTGATCTCCCCCTTGGCCTGAGCAGGACTTTCAGGTTAACTTTTGAGTGCTCTGGCTGAGGAGAGAGTCCATTAAGATGGTTGGGAGCGGGGGTTTTGAAGTTTATTTTTGGTTTACAACATGTAAAGTCTAGGGAGAAGACAGAAACCACCTCCCTCCCTGGAAGAGGACAATACTCCAGTCACCCCTGAGGTTGATCATGGACATGAGTTTTAGCCTCCACCAGTCAGGCGACCACCTGCCAGACTCTGAGCCAGAATGAGGTGACACAGAGCGGCTGGGACTATGCAGAACACATTTTGGTAAAGATGACTGAGTGGCAGTAGTTATGTCAAGCTGCCAGGCACAGCAGTGACATCTGTCCCAGCCACTGGGTCCAGGTCCAGCACCAGGGTGTCAGAGGTGTGAGCAGCAGTGTCTGTGCTCAGCAGCAGGGGCAGTTGTTCCTAGGAGGGACTTGACCTAGGGTGGGCTATGGATTCTGTTCCTGGCTATGCAGTTTCAAGCCTGGCTCTGCGGCCTTCCCCATAATAAAATTAGTCCAAAATTCCCTATATACTGCTTTTTGTGTGAATTAGAAAAATTTGGTTTCCATAGTTTGCCACAACAAGTGAGTGAGAGGCCAGGCACAGTGGCTCACATCTGTAATCCCAGCACTTTGGGAGGCTGAGGCGGGCGGATCATGAGGTTAAGAGATCGAGACCATCTTGTCCAACATGGTGAAACCCTGTCTCTACTAAAAATACAAAAATTAACTGGGCGTGGGTGGCCCTCACCTGTAATCCCAGCTACTTGGGAGGCTGAGGCAGGAGAATCGCTTGAACCCAGGAGGCGGAGGTTGCAGTGAGCCAAGATCGTACCACTGCACTCCAGCCTGGGGACAGAGCGAGACTCTGTCGCAAAAAAAAATGTCAGTGAGAAATCAGTCTGTGGATGAGTGTCAGAGAGCAGCATTCAGAAGTTTCTTTGTGCAGAGCTGAGAGCCGCACCCTGAATTATCTACCTGGCATCCACCCTATGGTGGAGAGAACAATGGGGAACATCACATCTTATAATCTCAGTCCCACAGGACTGTACACAGGTCAGATGCAAGTCAAAAATTTCAGATCCCAGCTTATCTCTCTTTTCTTTCTGAGGAAAAAAAAATGCTGTTAAACAGGATTTGAAAAC
This sequence comes from Sapajus apella, assembly GCF_009761245.1. Taxonomy (NCBI): domain Eukaryota; kingdom Metazoa; phylum Chordata; class Mammalia; order Primates; family Cebidae; genus Sapajus; species Sapajus apella. The sequence goes on from NW_022437192.1 coordinate 322,125, forward strand.
CCACCTCACCCACCCACGTTGGGCACTCTCTGATCACTGATCTCTGTGGTTCCTGATCTGTCCAAGCAACAGGATTGATGGTGGGGGCTCAAAAAATACTCAGACCTCTCCCCAAAACCTCTGGCTCAGAGTATTATGCACAAGACCATGAACTGCTTATATAACAAGCCCCACAGGCGAGGCTGATGCACAGACATGTGGAATTCTGGTGTTCTTTTTATTCCAATTGTGATCTGGAGACCAGCAGCAGGAGCTCCTTGTCGTAAATCCAGAATCTCTTGCTTGACTCCAGACTTCCTGGATCTCAGCATCACGTTCAGGTGATGCCTGTGCACATGGGAAGGTCTTTGTCTTCTGGGCGTGGGGTCAGAACTGTGCAGTCTGCTCTGAGTGTGGTCTGATCAGATCCCTTAGCACTGGAGGTCCAGGGCCCAGTCTTTTCTCTTGTTCTCTTTTATAGCCAGTCACTGCCTTGGTGCCCTCATCCATGCTTGAGGTTTTAAGTATCATTTATACGGTGTGACCGCCTAAGTCTATTTCTCCAGCCCAGTCCTTTCCTCTAAAACCTGGACTTGACCATCCAATTGCCACCCCAGCTACTTCACCTGCATTCCTAATAGACGTCTCCACTGAGTGCCTGGGATGCCCCCTCTTAAAATAAGTTCCTGCCAGAGTCCCCCCATCTCCACTCACAGCAGCTCCACCCTTCCTTCTACTCACTCATTTTACAACTATGGGTGTCCTTGATTCTCTCTTCTCACACCACAGATACAATCCATTGGCAAATGCTGTGAGTCCATCTTAAAATGCATCCAGAATCCCCTCATGTCCCACTATTTCCCCTGCTCACTCCAGGTAACTGGTGTTTCCAGCCTGGAATACCGCACTCGTTTCCTACTGCTTTCCCTTCTGCCTCCCTCGCCCTCACCTCTCAATTCCGTTTTCAGCACAGTGATCAGAGAGAGCCTTTTAAAAAAGAAGTCATACCCACCATGTTCTCTTCTCCTCAAAATTGTCCTCCAACTCCCTCCTCACTCAGAGCAAAGGTCAGATCTTTCTCCACTCCCTACAGGCCCAGAGGTGTGTGGCTGCACCTCTGACCTCACCTCAGTTTCTCTCTGTCCAGCCTTCCTGGCCTCCTTGCTCTTCTGGGAACAGACACCTTCCTGCCCTCGTGCCTTTGCTGTGGAGGTTCCCCCTGCTTGTAAAGAACTTCCCCAGACATCCTAGTGGACACTCACATGTCCCTCAACTCTTTCCTCAAAGGTCACCTTTGCAACGTGGTGCACACTGACCACCCAGCACAACAGCCACCTTCCCTGTCCCCACTGCCCACACCGTGGATCACCTGCCTCACTGCACTTACCACCTTCTAGCACTTTCCTTTCTTATTCTGCTTATAGTGTTATCTATCATCTGCCTCTTCCCACTGGAACACACGCTCCACAAGGTCAGAGATTTTTCTGATTTTACTTCAGTGATGTTCCCCAGATGCAGAACCACTCTGTCCTATGTCTGGGCTGACAACAAAGGTCAGTTGAATGAATGGTCACTGCAGAGCACCTCCTATTCTAGATAGTATCCTTGTTAACACAGACTCAGGCCAAATGCTGTTTTGCGGCAGCTACAGTGCAAGGTCCCCTCACAGTGACATCCAGGCCGCCTGTGCTGTTCTCAGCAGGGCTGCTTGTGGTGTCCCACCTCCAACCCTCCTCGCACACCAACCCCCACGCACACTGCAGAACACAACCAGGTTTCTCTCTTCAGGAAAGAACAATTCTAGACTATGGGCCCAATTTCACAAACAAATTTAAGTCTAAATTAGCCTCTGCTTTAGATTCATGAGTTGGGATTGGAGCCAGCACCAAGATCACTAGAACCAGGGCAGGGAGAGAGGGCAGGAGAGCAGAGCAGAAGAGGGGCCCTAGAAGGAGGCCAGGAGCTGAATGGGTCCGAAAATTTATCTCAGAAACACAGAGACTCCCGTGTGCAGGGGCTGCCCTGGGCAATGTGTGAGCTTCTGTGGTCACAGCTCCCATGGGACAAGTTTCCACTGAAGGGACAAGGACAATGGAGCAGTGAAGCTGACACAGCTAAGGACTGACCACATAAAGCCCACCATGGACTCAGCTGCAGCTGGGCACAGGCCCCGCCCACACTCGGCTCCTCACAGCCTTCTCCATCCCCACCTGCAACAGACTCAGCACAGCGAACATGCGGATTCTGGAAGGTTCTCAGGCTTTTCATTTATTTCCTCTCTCAAATTTTAGGAATCCTCTCCTTTAATTAACCCATCAACCTCTCATGGCAAGAATCAGAAAAGAAATTTATATGCAGATTCTTATTTTCAGTAGGGAAGTGAGAGGTTGCAGCTCAGTTCACCACAAAGTTGAGACAGAGACGGAGACACCCAGCCCCAGGTCTCTGGAACAGGAAAGATGACTGGGGAGGGAACACAGGTCATCGTGGGGACAGGGGTCACGGTGGACACGGGGCGGGCTCTCTCTCCACCTCCTCACATTATGCTAACAGGGACGCAGACACATTCAGATGCCTTTGCAGAAAGAGATGCCAGAGGCTCTTGAAGCCACAAAGGGGAGGCTTAAAGAAATCCAACATCTCAGTCCCACACAAGGCAGCTGTCTCAGGCTACTCAGGCTACAGAAGAAAATAGTCAAATACAAGTCAGTCCTGGTAAGTGATGACACCCTGAATAGCCCACCACCCACCCAAAATGTCCCAAAGAATCCCTATAACCCAATCCTGTCTCCTCTGCCCCACCCCCCACCCACTTCAGACCTCCCAGGGCCTCACCTTTACAAGCTGTGAGAGACATATCAGAGTCCTGGGCACTGTCACTGCCTGGGGTCGAACAAAAACAGGACCTGGTCAGAGCCTGCAGGAGATGTGGCTAGAGGAGGAATTGTGGGGTGAACGAGCTCCTCCACACTCCCTGCCACTTACATGCAGCCTGAGAGTAGCTCCCTCCTTTTCCACCTATGGGAAGAAAATGTCCTGTGAAGGGCTAGGGAGGAGGTAGAACCATGAGGTCTTAGAGGAACCTCCTAGTCTTGGACTCAAGAAAAGTTTCCAGAACTATGACTATGGACCCAGGGCAGGATCAGGAAACATGAGGAAAGCAGGTGTGGGTCCTGGACCAATTGCCCTCCTGAGATCTGTCCTCAGCAGAGACTTTCCTCTGTGACCTGTAACTACTGGGATCAGGACCCATCACCACAATCATCAAGGTGATACATCTGTCCTTCACTGTCACATGTGTTTCACAAAAGAATAAGTGCTGGCACACAGGGCCCCAGGCTGGGTCAGCCGTGTGTGGATGGTGCTTCCCAGCAACAAGGCAGGACACACTTCTATCTGAGGCTTGAAACCCCCAGTGGGACAAGAAAACCCAGACCCCACCCCTTCCCTACCTGAGCTCTTCCTCCACATCACAGCAGTGACCACAGCTACAGTGACCACAGCTCCCAGGACGGCCAGTCCAGTGATGATGCCCATGATGGGGATGGTGGGCTGGGAAAACGGCTCTGGGAAAAGAGGGGAGGGTCAGGGGCCCTGAACTCCAGGCCTCAGCCCTGACCCTGCTGAAGGGCTCCAGAAAGGCTCCTGCTTTCCCTGAGAAGAGATATGATGCCCCCATTCTCCTCCTTACTCCATCTCAGGGTGAGGGGCTCAGGTAGTTCCTCATGCTGCACATGGCACGTGTATCTCTGCTCCTCTCCAGAAGGCACCACCACAGCCACCCACTTCTGGAAGGTTCCATCCCCCACTGGCCTGGTATCCACAAGCTCCATGTCCTGGGTGTGGTCCTCCCCATCCCGCTGCCAGGTCAGTTTGATCTCCACAGGGTAGAAGCCCAGGGCCCAGCACCTCAGGGTGGCCTCATTGTCAGAGATAGGGTGCTGGGTCACATGTGCCTTTGGGGGATCTGAGGGGAAGAGTCAGAAAATTCAGGCACTAGCCGGGCGTGGTGGCTCACGCCTATAATCCCAGCACTTTGGGCAGCCAAGGTGGGCAGACCACGAGGTCAAGAGATCGAGACCATCCTAGCCAACATGGTGAAACCCCATGTCTACTAAAAATACAAAAATTAGCTGGCATGGTGGCACATGCCTGTAATCCCAGCTGCTTGGGAGGCTGAGGCAGGAGAATCACTTGAACACAGGAGGCAGAGGTTGCAGTGAGCCCAGATCCCACCACTGCACTCCAGCCTGGTAACAGAGTGAGACTCCGTCAAAAAGAAAAGAAAAGAAGAGAAAGAAAAGAAAAGAAAGAAAAAGAAAATTCAGGCACTTTGCATCTCTCATGGGACACCCCAGCAGCACCCATGTGACCATCTTGAGAATGAACAGGACACCTGGGCTGGGAAAGGGAGCACAGAACCCAGACACCAGCATGGACACAGGCACCTGCGGTAATGTCCTGTTCCTTGGAAAGTTCGAGTCTCTGAGTGGAGGAGCAGGGACTTCTGGTCCTGACCTGAGTCGAGGCTGAGGGACTCAGAAGAGCTGGAATCAGAGTCACAAACACACTGATTGTGAGAGAGAGAACAAGGCCCAGAGGAAAAGTCCTGGTGCCCAAGGCTGCTGCAGGGGTCAAAGGGGACCGCTGATCAGTATTCCTGGGATTGTCTTCCCCTCCACTCCCTCAGAGACTTCATCCCTTAATTGTCCCAGAGAGCAGGGCGGGCCCTCAGAGTCAGTCTCTGGTACAGGCTCTAGAAACCCAGAATTCTTCCCATTCAGGACCAGAGGGAGGACGATATTCTAGTGTTGGTCCCATTTTCCTACTCTCCTGGCGTGAGCCCCGCCCAGGAGGTGTACAGGAGGTGAGGGAGGCGCTCCTGGTACCCGCGTGACGCAGCGTCTCCTTCCGGTTCTCCAGTTGTCTGCGGAGCCACTCCACGCACGTGCCCCCCAGGTAGGTCCTGACCTGCTCTGAGTATTTGTTCGCCTCCCACTTGCGCTGGGTGATCTGAGCCGCAGTGGCTGCGGCGGTCCAGGAGCGCAGGTCCTCATTCAGGGCGATATAATCCTTGCCGTCATAGGCAAACTGTTCATACCCGCGGAGGAAGCGACCATCCGGCCCCAGGTCGCAGCTGTGTATCCACTGGAGGGTGTCAGACCCTGGCCCCGCCCCCGCGATCAGCCCCGCCCCCGCCCAACCCGCTGGGATTTTGGTCCAAACTGAAAATGAAACCCGGACCCTCCCGGGTCGAAGGTCTGGGGGGGGTGGTGTCCCGCAGCCTCGGGGTGGATCTCCGACCCGGAGACTCGGGGGCCACCCGGGCCGTCCGTGGGGCATGGGGAGGGGTCGTGACCTGCGCCCCGGGCCGGGGTCACTCACCGGCCTCGCTCTGGTTGTAGCAGCGGAGCAGGGTCCGCAGGTTCACTCGGTCAGTCTGTGCAGCGGCCTTGGCTGTCCGTGTCTCCCGGTCCCAATACTCCGGCCCCTCCTGCTCCATCCACGGCGCCCGCGGCTCCATCCTCGGAATCGCGGCGTCGCTGTCGAACCGCAAGAACTGCGTGTCGTCCACGTAGCCCACGGCGATGAAGCGGGGCTCCCCGCGGCCGGGCCGGGACACGGAGGCGACTAAATACCTCATGGAGTGGGAGCCTGGGGGCGAGGAGGGGCTGAGACCCGCCCGAACCTCCGCCCGGCGCCGCTCCTCGGGTCCTGTACCCCCAGCCCGGCGGGCCCCTAGCTCCTCCAGCGGAGGCCGTTTCCCTCCCGACCCCGAACTCACCCGCCCAGGTCTCGGTCAGGAACAGGGCCCCCGAGAGCAGCAGGAGGTGGGTTGGGGCGCCATGATCCCAGCCTCGGCGTCTGGGGAGAATGAGAGTCTGGTGGGTGACCGGGGGCTTCAGAACCGGGACCGCGGCGACGCTGATTGTCTTCTCTAGAAACCCGACACCCAATGGGAGTGAGAAGCGGGGCCGCGTCTTGAGTATCCTGGAAAAAGGACCCCCAGGTTGGGATAAGAAGTGAAACTCCGGGGAGTGGGGACTTCCCAACGCTGCGCCTCCCCAGTGCAGTCATAGCCCTCGGAGCCTGAGACCCTGAGAGTCAGGCCCCGGACCTCGGACTGTCCAGATCCCTCTTCTCCTACACCAAGCCTTTTTGTCACACTGTCTGCCAAGAGTCCTGGCCGAGGATCTGTTTGTGAAAACCAGGGAGAGACCCCCAGGCTGCGCCCAGCCCCTTCCTTTTCACCCTCATCCTGGAATCCTTCTCCCTGAACTAGACCTCCCACTCCTCACCTCTTCCCTTGGACTATTCCAGAAGAAAATTTACCCCAGGGAACTTGATGGGAGAGTGCGCTTGCCCGGAGAATGGAAGTGTAGAGAAAGGGGTTTTCTCTTTAAACCTGGTGAAGTTGTGACTGAAAGCACCAGATAGAGATTCTCCTAGAGACCAGGTTTTTTCATTTGTTTATTAATACAGTGGTTAGCACCATCTTGGTAACCCCTGAATGATCAGGATTCTAATCTGTAAAAGACCTGGTTTTGGCTGCTTCGTGTGTAAGCGTGTCCAAACAGCAAGGCAATTCGACTCACAAAGCTCCTAAGTTTTACTTTTCCAGACTATGGATCCGCGACTCTGGGTTGTTGCATTTAAAATTATCTTCATTCCATACCCTGAGTTTTCCTGTGTGAGTCCAGGACATCTCAATATAAAGATGTGGGATTTGTTACTGTATATTGTAACCAGGATCCTCAAAATTGCAATGAAGTAAACATGCCCGTCATCAATGCTTAAGCACTGCCTGTTTTAATGAATTATGCACATCTAAGCAGTGTGCTTATTTTATTTGGATACTTGGTATTTTTTTTACCCTTTTGTTTTTTATCATAAGGAGACCATTAGTTTTTAGGCAGTCCCACAAAATGTATTAAATACGAATGCAAAGAACCCCCTGCTAGGCCCTTCCACTGTTTTAGAATTTGCTCCTCTCCCCTTTTCCTCACCTCCTGCTTCTCCATCCCTTCTCTCTCTCTCTGCCCCTGTCATCCCTCACACCCTCCCCTCCACTTAGTCCCCACCACCCTGTCACTCCTGAATTGTGGCACTAACACCGTCCCTCACTTCCTGCCCATGTCTGTTCTCCCCACAGTTCCTAACAGTCCTGCTAATGTGACTCAGGCCGTGTCATTTCTTCACGTACAATGGCTGGATTCTGGTCTACCATTTTGCTATATGTTTTCAATTTGTCCCATATGTTTTTGTTTCTGTTCCTCCTTTGCTACTTTCTTATATGTCAAGTAAGCATTTTTTAGTTTATGGTTTTAATTCTCCTAGTGGCTTTTAGCTATATTTATTTACACTAATTTATTGTTGTGTGATATTGTGCTGGCCTGGAGCCAGAATCTGAGCAACACTATTTTTATAAAATGCAAAACTGTTTTTAAATAAGTTGCAATGGCTGCCCCATTCTCCTCACAATAACTACTGTTCTTGGCCGCTGTAAATAGAACTGCTAGTTTGTTCTGCAAAACTATGTAAAGCTGCTTACCTTTTCTTATCAGTAACTGCTAAAATCTGTGACTTCTATCACCACCCAGACAATGTGTAAACAAATGTATATCTTGACTTCTGTAAACCACTGAAGTAACAAACAGAGTGACAAAAGTCCCCTAGACCTTGAAATGTCCGGAGACCCCCGCCCTTGTCTCCGCCGAGGAGGTGAATCACAGAATCCCCTAGCCCTTGGAATGTCCGAAACGTTTTCATCCCCATCCCCGCTCTTCACCCCCACTCCCAAGGTGGTTTTTCAGGTATAAAAAGTCTTGGCACCCTCCTTTTGATGCCACAGGTTGGAGAGACGTGAGTCCTCTGTGGTCGCCGGCATAATAAATGACCCTGCAATCTGGCATACTTTTGTCTTGGTGCTAACTTTCTACGCTGGGTCCAATACAACAGTTGTAAGAATTGAAGTCTGATTTCTTGACTTTTCACAGTGAAGTTTAGGTTATGTTAAGCTCCATCCAGCAAATTAAAGGACACATGTAACAACAATGTAGTTTCATTTAACCTACCATTATGCTATTATTGTTGTATATATTATATCAATATACTTATAAACTCAATAATGCAGTAATACTTTTTGTTTTAAGCCTCATATTGTCATTAAGAAAATGAGTGTGTGTGTGATGTGTGTGTGCATCGTTTCTGTTGTTAGTTGTCCCTTTCTGTGTATCTGGGTCACCATCTCGAATCACTTCCCTTCAGCCTGAAGAGCTTCCTTTAAAATTATATGTAGTACAAGACCCCTATGAAATGAATTTTCTGATTTTGATGATGTAAAAGTGTCTTCATTTTTGCCTTCTTCCCTCACCCTTTTTCTTTTTCTTATTGGGGCATTTGTGTATAATAAAATTCACCAGTTTTAGCTGCATTTTTGATGAATATCGATAATCATTTATAGTCATATAACTACCACACTGCCTAAAGAACAGTTTCTTTTCCCTAAAAACTTTCTTCACACCCCTTTCAACTTAATCCTTGCCTCCCACCCTGACCCCCTTCCCTTCACTCAACCACTGCTCTGCTTCTGTTACTGTAAGAATAAAATTTCTAGAATTTCTTGGACATGCAATCATATGTTATGTGGTCCTTTGTTTGCTCTCACTTAGCATAACAATGTTTGAGATTATTCCATGTGGTTAAGAGTAATAACATTTCATTCATTTTTGTTGTTGAGTAGCTACTGAGTATTATTGGAATTCCAGTTTATTCACTGGTTTCTTTATTCTCCAGCTGATAGACATGTGAGTTATGTCCAGTTAGGGTCTGTTATTAATGAAGCCACTACACGTCTTTGCATGGCCTTACATTTTCATTTCCTTTGGACAAATAAATATTTGTGGTTTGTTGGGTCATGGTAAGTGGATGGGTAGCTGTTTAAGAAATTGTGATAGTATTTTATAAATTGACTGCAACTTTTTTTGCATTCCTATCAACAATATTAAGAAATTTTAATTTTTTCCATATTCTTACCGGTATTCAGACTTACCATATGTCTTTTTAACTTTACCTATTCTAGGTGATGTGTGATAGTTTCTCACTGTGGTTTTAACTTGCACTTCTTTGATAACTAGTATCATTGCTATCTTGTCATGTTTGTCTAAGAGACTTATTACATATCTTTTGTGGTGAGGTGGGCAGATCACTTGAGGTTAGGAGTTCAAAACTAACCTGGCCAACATGGCGAAACCCCGTATCTACTAAAAAAAAAAAAAAGAAAGAAAGAAAAACTATGTATCTTTTGTGAATAATTTTGCAAATTTAATCATTAATTCCAGAAACTTTTACAGAATTCTTTATGATATTCTACATATGCAACTAAGCTGAGAAAGAAAAATTTTATTTCTTCCTATTTTTTTTTCTTTTTGAAGTTATTGATATTTAGTAAAGACAGGGGTTCACTATGTTGCTTAGGCTAGTCTCGAACTCCTGAACTGAAGTGATTGTCCCACTTTGGCCTCCCAAAGTACTGGGATTACAGGCATGAGGCACCATACCTGGTCCTTTTATTGGTCTTTTATTTCATTTTCTTGCAACATTGCAGTGGTCAGGATGCTCATAAGGTGTTTAAACAAAAATGAGGAGAGCCGTATATTTGCTTTGTTGCTGATCTTAGGAAGGAAGCATCTGGCCTTTCATAATTGAAGATGACGGTAGCTGTAAACATTTTGTACATGTTCTTAACCACATCGAAGATATTCCTTTCGATTTTTAGTTTACTGAGATATTTTGTCATGAAGTGGTCTTTATTTTTGCAAGTGCTTTTTCTGCATCTATTACAATAATTGTATAACATTTGTTTTTTGTTTTATTAATTGGGTGAATTGTGTTGTTTAATTTTCAGGTGTTAAACCAACCTTACTTTCCCATGAAAAAGACCAATGTGACATGGCATATTATTCATTTTATGTATATCTTAATTGGATAAGGTTTTGTATAGAATTGTGAGTCTGGCCGGGCATGGTGGCTCACGCCTGTAATCCAAGCACTTTGAAGGCCATGGTGGGCGGATCACCTGAGGTTGGGAGTTCAAGACCAGCCTGATCAACATGGTGAAATCCTGTCTTTAAAAAAAAAAAAAAGAAAGAATTGTGAGTCTGTATTTAAGAGGAAAATTTGTTCTTGATTCTTTTTCTTGTGATGTTCTTGTCTGGGTTTTCTATCTGGATACTGCTGGTGATATGGTTTGGCTCTGTGTCCCCACCCAAATCTTATCTTGAATTACACTCTCATAATTCCCACGTGTTATGGGAGGGACCCAGTGGTAGATAGTTTGAATCATGGGGTCAGTTCTCCCAATACCGTTCTTGTGGTAGTGAATAAGTCTCATTTGATCTGATGGTTTTATCAGGGGTTTCTGCTTTTGCAGCTTCCTCATTTTCTCTTGTTGCTGCCATGTAAGACGTGCCTTTTGCCTCCCACCATGATTCTGAGGCCTTCCTAACCATGTGGAATTGTAAGTCCAATTAAACCTCTTTTTCTTCTCAGTCTTGGGTATGTCTTTATCAGCAGGGTGAAAATGGACTAATACAGTAAATTGGTACCAGTGAGAGGGGTGCTGCGGAAAAGATGCCTGAAAATGTGGAAGTGACTTTGAAGCTGGGTATCAAGCAGAGGTTGGAACAGCTTGAAGGGCTCAGAGCAAGACAGGAAAATGTGGGAAAGTTCGGAACTGTTAGGTTTCCATGTGCAAGCCTGGAGCCCGAAAGTCTGAAGTCCTACCTGCCCTGGCTAATATTCCTGTCCCCCCCCCCACATTCGCCATTGTCCCTAATTGCCCACATGAGCTTTCCGAACAAGCCCCTCACCCAACCCTGCCATCTTAACTGTTCTTATGATAATGTAAATACCTCTCACCCAACCCTGCCTTCTTAACTGTTATGATCATGTAAATACCTCTCACCTAACCCTGCCATTGTAACTGAACTTGTGGTCAAGTATACTCCTTGCCCCTAACACCCACCACTGTAACTAAACTTACTCTGCAACAACCCCACCCCCCAAAAAATCTACCCAAACCTATAAAACCTACTCCTATCCCATTGCCCTTTTCTAATGCACTTTTCGGCCTTAGCCCACCTGCACACAGGTAAATAAACAGCCATGTTGCTCACACAATGCCTAAAACGTCTCTTCATTCAAAGCATGCGTTTTTCAACATTTGGTGCTGAAACCTGGGACGGGGAAACCCCTACGAGAGACCAAAACCCTGACCCTGTTCCTGTGCTCCCTCCATGAAGAGAGAGATCTACCTACCGACCTGAGGTCATCAGACCAGCCCACAGATGCACACCACCAGCTATTTTGGTAAGCAGTCTCTCTTTTTTGCTTTCCCATACTGTTGTCTTTTCCTTTCCACTTCCTCCCCCTTTTGGTTTCATCCTTTTTCCACTGCAAAGACAAGGAAAATCAGGTAAACCAAGTTCTTGCATGAGGCTCATGACCAGAGAATCCTACGTAGGTCACAGATCCGGGAACCCAGTTTCCCAAGGGGTTTGACTATCGTGGAGATGTTCACCCTAGTCACTCGCCCACGAGGCTCATGGCCAATATTGGTGGCAGGTCAACACAGAGGACTCTCTTTAACCACCCACTAATGACGAGGTTCAACCCAGGCTCAACTAGGGATGCCTGTTGAGCAGCTGGGTTGTGTGCCCATTTTCCTTGTCTCTGCTGCCTTTCCAGAACCATGGGCGATCGTCCGTCTTCTGTCCCTCCCTCCTCTCCATTGGCCTGTGTTCTAAAAAACCTCAAGCCTCTTCAACTGTCTCCTGACCTAAACCCCAAATGTCTCATCTTCCTCTGTAACACTGCACGGCCACAATACAAGTTAAACAACAGCTTCATTTGGCCAAAAAATTGCACTTTCAACCTCTCTATTTTACAAAATTTAGACAATTTTTGTCGCAACACGGGCAAATGGTCCAAAATTCCTTACGTCCAGGCATTTTTTGACACACCAATCCCTCCCTCCTTCTCTTCCCTTCCGTCTGTCCCTCCTTCCTCTGCTGGTAAGCCAGAACCTTCCTTGTCCATCAACTCTTCCAAACTTTCTCCTCCCCACCTGTCCAAACCAGGCCCTAATCTGGAAGCTAACCCCAACCCCCAGAGCCTTCCTCCTCTTCCTCTGCCCACAGCCCACCTCCTTATGCCCCTCCTGTCACCTCCCACCTCATACGTGGCCCAGCTTACAGTTTAGTCCTGCGGTTACCTCCTCTGCCCCTGCCCAACAATTACCCTTTCCAGAGGTGGCTGGAGCCAAAGGCATAGTTAGGGTGCATGTTCCTTTTCCTTTATCCAACCTTTCCAATTGGCCACGAGTTAGGCTCCTTTTCATCAAATCCTCCAATACTTAACCCAGTCCTGTAATCTCACCTGGAGTAACTTAAATGTCATCCTTCCTTCTACTCTCAGCCCTAAAAACTGCCTAATATGCATTTTATCATCCAATCAACCCCAACGTTACAAAAAAGGTACAGAAATTAAAATCTGGGCCTCAAACCCCACAACAGGAATTAAGCAACCTCACCTTCAAGGTGTTCAATTATAGGGAAAAATCTGCCCAGCGGCAGCACATCTCAAAACTACAGATCCTTGCCTCTTCTGTAAGACAAACCCAGCCACACCACTGGCTCTCAAAGACTGCAAAGCCCCCAGACTGCAGCACATCCAGCTGCCCTTCCCAAACCCTGCTTCAAGTGTCAGAAATCTGGCCATTGGGCCAAGAAATGCCCACAGCCCGGGATTTCTCCTAAGCCCTGCCCTGTCTGTGCAGGGCCCCCACAAAAAGTCAACTGTCTGACTCACGTCGCTGCTCCCAGAGCTCCTGGAGCTCCAACCCTCAGCTCGGTGGCTTAAGACTAACACTGTCCTAGCATCTCGGAAGGCCCCTGGACCATCATGGACGCCAAACTTCGGGTAACTCTTACGGTGGAGGGTAAGTCCATCTCCTTCTCAATGAGCGCAGAGACCACCCACCCCATGCTGCATTCTTTCCAAGAACCTGTCTCCTGGGCCTCCATAACTGTTGTGGGAATTGATGGCAAGACCTCCAGGCCTCTCAAAACTCCCCAAGTCTGGTGTCAATTAGGCCAGCACTCCTTTCCACATTCTTTCCTAATCATCCCCACTTGTCCAGTTCCCCGGTTGGGCCAAAATATCCTAGCAAAATTGTCTGCCTCCTTAACTATTCCTGGGCTACAGCCACACCTCATTGCCACCCTCCTCCCCAAACCCGTACCTCCCTCAATAGCTTCCTTTATGTTCCCCAACCTTAACCCTAGGGTGTAAAACACCACCTTCCCATCCGTTGCTACAAGTCACTCACCCCTCATCATCCCCTTAAAACCTAACCACCCTTACCTGAGCAGCTCCAGTACCCCATCCCACAACAGACTTTAAATGTAAAGCCTGTTATCACCCATCTATTGCAACAGGGTCTTTTAATTCACCCTCCTGCTTCTTCAGCATCTATACTCAAAGGGGTATCATGTATCCCCTTCCAAGGCCCAAATTTCTTCCCCATCTGTTATAATCTTTCACTAGCATACACACGCCCTCCTTGCCAACCGTATACGTTTAATTTCCCAAACCCCAACCCCATCCACCAAACAACAGCTTCTCCTTCCTGGGTGTGGTTGCTACTTTCACCTCTGGATATCAGGTTTCGCTATTCTAACTAAGCCATTGTATAAACTCACAAAAGAAAATTTACCCAACCCTATTAATCCTAAGTCCTTTCCTCATGCCTCTTTTCACTCCGTAAAAAACAGCTCTAAAAACTGCTCCCTCCCTAGCTCTCCCCAACCTGTCTCACCAGTTTTTCATTATATACTGCTAAAATCCAGGGCTGTACGGTTGGGATTCTCACCTAGGAGCCAGGCCCATGGCCTGTAGCCTTTTTGTCCAAACAACTTAACCTCACAGTCCTGGGCTGGTTCTCACAACAACACGCAGGAGCAGCTGCTGCCCTAATACTCTTAAAATCCCTCAAAATCACAGGCTATGCCCCATTTACCCTCTAGCTCTCATAACCTCCAAAGTTTTCTCTTTACACCTCACACACTTTCAGCCCCTCACCTTCTCCACCTTTATGCAGTCGCCCTACTACTTAAACCACACCTCAAAAAGTCTGTTTCTATTGTAGCAGGAGCTGCCGCAAGAAACAGAGCTCTCCAACACCAAATGGGAAGGAAGAGGTTTATTATTATGGCCAGGAGCCAGGCGATGATTTGTCTAAACCCAGCTCATCTAACAAAGGAAAGTTCTGCCTTTATATAGGCTTACACTCTAGATATTACACGTGAAAGAATCTCAGGTTTACAGCCTTAGAAACCACGAGTAAAAGGGTTTCGGGTTTACAGTTTTAGAAATCACATATGAAAGGGTTTCAGGTTTACAGGGCTGTCGTTCGGACCATGGGCTCTTTGGGGTCATATGAGTCCAGCCTCCCTCTCCATTAGTCCAGTGCCCTTTTCATTGGCTTGAACAGAACCCCTTCACTTTTGTTTGAAGCCCTGTGCTCAGGGTCTCCCTGTTTTCCCATTAGCTGGGTCACGGGTCCTTCCAATGTCGTATTTTCTATGCGTTAGTCTTCAGGGCTTTTAGGAGCAAAAGAAGTATGCATGTGAAACTCATCACCTAGCCTCTAGTTTGTGTTAAAAAGATACATAAGCAGCTGATGGTAATCAGCAGGAGTGGGGTTATGAGTCTGAATAATTGTTTGCAGTAGGTCAGCGAGAGCCTGTGGCTCCTTGGTATCAAAAACTTTCCTGCCACTGGAGCTGCCAGACCCTTGGAAGTCTGCGTCTGTCAGTGGGGGGGAATGGTGGTTTCTAGCAGTCTATCCCTTGGCCACTAAAATAGATGCTGTCTGTCTTCCTAACCACTTCGAATGGTTCAAAACTAACTGCAACCATGAATCTATGTACAGAAATTGATCAAGGTGTTCTAGCTTGTCACATATAACCTCATGCCTTACTCTGGAGACAAAAGACCTGTCTAGGGTCCCCTTCGAGGGCCAACCTACCCCAAATGCTGGGCAATCTATCTCACATAAAGTCCTTAATTTCTCTGGTGTCATAGCTACTCTATAATTCCCACTAAATCCTTTCTTGAAATTTTTCAGCATGGTCTCTAAAGGGGTGGGCTTGCTGTGAGAGTGACCCATGCTTACGCTCCAAAGAAGCAATTCTCATAGTTAAGAGAGTGTTACTTCACCCACAGCAGTTCCCACCCAGCGAGATGCAGCACTCTCCAATTTACATTCACTTCAAATCCTTCCACAACGCCTAGATGGCAAAGGCTTCTCCACTCAGCCTTATGTGGCTGTCTCTAATTCCAACTAGCCCTACAAATTGCTTGATGCATGAGGCCCCTCCTTCTAATGGGCCCATTACTCCCACCTTTCACAACTGAGGAGTCCAGTTGGATCCCTCTACACGCGCGCACACACACACACACACACACACACACACACACTCTCTCTCTCTCTCTCTCTCTCTCTCTCCTTCCTCCACCCAAATCAAAACCATAAGCAAAAAGCTTCCAAGGTTAGTTACAAAGGAAGAGAGAGAGAGAGCCAAGTTCAAAAGTGCTAAACCTGGCACACGTGGGTGATCAGCCCATGCTTTCACCTAGAAGAGGTGGGCTATCTTCCCCGGGATCAATCCTGCCATATTTCTATTGTTCAGACGTTCCAAGTATCCGTTCCTTCTTAGTGTTCAGCCACTGGGTGGATCCACACTGCAGGGGCTTTCCTTCTCTGCTCTGGCGACGTTTTCCACCAGGCAAATACCTGCCCAGGAACCATGTCGCTCCAGTGGGCAGGAGCCCCCTGCAGGGATGCTCTAAAGGGCTAGGCAAATCACCTGAAAGGCTCTCTCCTTCCGTCTGCCAACCCAGCTGGTCTAACAAAGGAAGGTTCTGCCTTTATATAGGCTTACACTCTAGATATTACACACGAAAGAATTTCAGGTTTACAGCCTTAGAAATCATGAGTGAAAGGGTTTTGGATTTACAGCTTTAGGAATCACATGTGAAAAGGTTTCAGGTTTACAGTTTTAGAAATCACCTATGAAAGGGTTTCAGGTTTACAGTTTTAGAAATCACATATGAAAGGGTTTCAGGTTTACAGTTTTAGGAATCACATATGAAAGGGTTTTGGGTTTACAGTTTTAGGAATCATATGTGAAAAGGTTCTGGTCTCTGGATGGAGGAGTGGGGTGGGGGGTTTGATCTCATTTAAGTAAAAACAGTGTCTTCTGGAGAGTTCCCCCAATACCAAGCCTGCCATCTACAGGAAGGTGATTCAGGAGGCGCCAGTCAGCCAGCCTTTTCTCCTATTGAAATGCAGTGTGGAAGTCAAGGGGGAGGTGATCCCAGATGCCTGGGTCTCCTTCCTCACTATTATTTTCTGTCTAACTGTGCTCAAATTCACTGTACTCATTGACTTTTACATGCCCTGCTTTTGTTTAAGTTGCCGGTTTACACTTTTCCTCCAGGCAATTACAGCTAATATTTCGCTCTTAATCTGGCTCCCATTCTCTGCTCAAACCCAATCTTGTTAATAAAAGTGAATGGTTGCTTATAAATACCACGAGCTTCCTCATGCACCGTAAAAACAAAAGCTCTCCCTCCACACAGTTAACCTTCTCTAATACTAGCTTTCTCCTTCTCTTATTTAAACCCTGTGTTTTTCCTATTAATCTCTCAATTCCTACAAAATCATATAGAAGCAATCGCCAATCAGTCAATACAACAAATGCTCCTTCTAACAACCCCACAATATTACCCCTTGCCCCCAAATCTCCCAGCAGTCAAAATTCTTTCTCATTTTTAGGTTTCCACGCTGCCCCCAATCCCACTCAAAGAAGCCTTGAGAAACTTCGCCCCCACTCCCTAAAACCTGTTATCACCCCCTCTTCTCTAATTCTTTCCCTCTCTATATTAAGAAAAACAGTATGTCAGGTCTCCATATGCAAGCCTGGAGCCCGAAAATCTGAAGTCCTGCCTGCTCCGGCTAATATCTCCCACCCCCCCGACTGGGTTCGCCATTGTCCCTAATCGCCCAGCCCATCAAAGACCCCCCCCCCCCCCCCCCCCCACCCCCCCCCCCCCCCCCCCCCCCCCGACAAGCCCCTCACCCAACTCTGCCATCTTAACTGTTCTTATGATAATGTAAATACCTCTCACCCAACCCTGCCTTCTTAACTGTTATGATCAAGTAAATACCTCTCACCTAACCCTGCCATTGTAACTGAACTTGTGGTCTTGTATACTCCTTACCCCTAGCCCCACCACTGGAACTAAACTTACTCTGCAACACCCCCACCGCCCAAAAAAACTACCCAAACCTATAAAACCAACTCCTATTCCACTACCCTTTTCTAATGCCCTTTTCGGCCTTAGCCCACCTGCACCCAGGTAAATAAACAGCCATGCTGCTCACACAAAGCCTGTTTAAAAAGTCTCTTCATTCAAAGCACACATTTTTCAACAGGAACCTCCTAGAGACTTGCTGAATGGCTTTGACAAAAATGCTGATAGTGATAGGAACAATAAGGTCCCGGCTGAGGTGGTCTCAGATGCAGACGGCCAACTTGTTAGGAGCTGGAGCAAAGGTGACTCTTGTTATATTTTAGCAAAGAGACTGGTGGCATTTTGCCCCTGCTCTAGAGATTAGTGGAACTTTGAACTTGAGAGAGATTATTTATGGTATCTGGTGGAAGAAATTTCTAAGCAACAAAGCATTCAAAGGTTGAGTTGGGTGCTGTTAAAAGCATTCCATTTTAAAAGGGAAACAGAGCATAAAACTTCAGAAAATCGTAGCCTGACGATGCAGTAGAAAAGAAAAACTCATTTTTGGGGGAGAAACTCAAGCTGGCTGCAGAAATTTGCATAAGTAACAAGGAGCCAAACGTCGATCCCCAAGACAATGGGGAAAATGTCTCCAGGGCACGACAGAGGTCTTCAGGACAGCCCCTCCTATCACAGACCCCCTCCTATCAATCATAGGAGGGAAAAATGGTTTCATGGTGGGGCCCAGGGTCTTCATGCCATGTGTAGCCTACAGACTTAGTGACCTGCATCCCAGCTCCTCCCACTGTTTCTGAAAGGGGCCAAGGTACAGCTTGGCCCATGGCTCCAGAGGGTGCAACCTTTAAACCTTGGCAGTTTCCATGTGGTTTTGATCCTGCAGGTGCACAAAAGTCAAGAATGGAGATTTGGGAACCTCCACCTAGATTTCTGAAGATGTACAGAAATGCTTGGGTGTTGGGGGAAACAGCAATGGAGGAAGGGCTTACAGAGTGCCTACATAAAATGGTTACAAGTACTGGAACAGTAAACCGCGGCTAACTGTGTCAGACCTCTGGGGAGGGAAACTTCCCTAAGCCTTCATGTTCCAGGTGCAGAGTGACCTTGTTCTGTTAACAGTACATAACATGCTCAAGGACTTAAGACCCCTTCTGTAGCATTACAAAGTCACCAGACTTGTAGGCTCCTTGTGAGACTCACTCCCTCCAGCTGCGCCTAGAATGCAATCTATAGATAACCACATGCTTCTGCTTTTCAGAGTTTCCCAAAAAGCCGCATGGCTAGCAATCTTTAGAATGACGTGCCAGTTCCTGTTCACCGAAGACTGCTCCACCGTCACGCCACCCCCTCCCCACTATCACCTCACCTTCACCCCACCATCTGCTGACTGCTTAAAGTGATTGTAAACAGTAAATACTGTGGGGCCTAAGCGCAGGACCTTCACTGCCTCCATTACAAGTGACAGTTCCTTGGTCCCACTTTCATTCTTAGTCTGTCTTTTTCTCATTCTTTTGTCGCCACCTAACTCAGGGTACCCACGGGTACCCAGGGGACTGGCACCCTACACTTGGATGCCCAGGCAAAAGTTTGCTGCAGGGGCAGGGCTCTCATGGAGAGCCTCCGCTAGGGCAGTGTGGAGGGGAAATGTGGGGCTGGAGCCCCGTCACAGAGTCCCTACTAGGGCACCTGGTGGAGCTGTGAGAAGAGGGCCACCATGCTCCAGACCCCAGAATGGTAGATCCACCAACAGCTTGCACTTTGCACCTGGAAAATCCACAGACGCTCAACACCAGAATGTGAAAGCAGCCAGGAGGGGGCATATACCTGCAAAGCCACAAGGGCAGGTTGCCCAAGATACGGGGAACTACCTCTTCATCAGCATGACCCAAATGTGAGACACAGAGTCAAAGGAGTTCATTTTGGAGCTTTAGAGTTGGACTGCCCCACTGAATTTAGGACTTGCTTGGGCCCTGTAACTCCTTTGTTTTGGCAAATTTCTCCCATTTGGAATGGTTGTATTTACCCAATATCTGTACCCCCATTGTATCTAAGAAGTAACTAGCTTGCTTTTGATTTTACAGGCTCATAGGTGGAAGGGTCTTGCCTTGTCTCAGATGAGACTTTGGACTGTGGACTTTTGGGTTAATGCTGAAATAAGGAAAGACTTTGGAGGATTGTTGGGAAGGGTTGGTTTTGAAATGTGAAGACATGTGATTTGGAGGGGCAAGAGGCAGAATGATATGGTTTGGCTCTGTGTCCCCACCCAAATCACATCTTGAATTGCACTCCCACAATTTTTACATGTTGTGGGAGGGACCCAATGGGAGATAATTTGAATCATGGGGGCTGTTTCCCCATACTGTTCTTATGGTATTTAATAAGGCTCACAAGATCTGATGGTTTTATCAGGGGTTTCTGCTTCTGTATCTTCTTCATTTTCTCTTGTCTCTGCCATGTAAAAAGTGCCTTTCACCTCCTGCCATGGTTCTGAGGCCTCCCCAGCCATGTGGAATTGTAATTCCAATTAAACTTCTTTTTCTTTTTTTTTTTTTTTTTTTTGAGACGGAGTCTCGCTCTTGTTACCCAGGCTGGAGTGCAATGGCACGATCTCGGCTCACCGCAACCTCCGTCTCCTGGGTTCAGGCAATTCTCCTGCCTCAGCCTCCTGAGTAGCTGGGATTACAGGCACGTGCCACCATGCCCAGCTAATTTTTTGTATTTTTAGTAGAGACGGGGTTTCACCATGTTGACCAGGATGGTCTCGATCTCTTGACCTGGTGATCCACCCGCCTCGGCCTCCCAAAGTGCTGGGATTACAGGCTTGAGCCACCGCGCCCGGCCTCCAATTAAACTTCTTTTTCTTCTGAGACTCGAGTATGTCTTCATCAGCAGCATGAAAACAGACTAATACAGCTGGCTTCATAGATTGAACTGAAAACTGTTGCCTCCTTTAAATGGTATGTGATGTTATTTCTGAATTATATGTTTAATATAATTCATCAGTAAAGCCCTCTGGGCCTGGAGTTTCCTAGAGGAGAAGGATTTTGGTTACAAATTCAATTTCTAAAATCAATAAATGACTGGCCACATTTTTATCTCTTCTCAGGTCAATTTTTCCTAAGTTTTCTCTCTCAAGGAAATTGTTCATTTGTTTGTCAAACTTATTGACATGAGATTATCAGTGTTTCTTTTTGAGATCTAGAGTGTGCACTGATGTTCTGTCTTTTATTCCTGATCTCGTTAATGTGTATCTTTTTGTCTTGATCAATCTAGCTAGAAATTTTTAAAGTATACTGATTTTTTCGCCACAGAACCAATATTTGGGTTCATTAATTTTCTCTATTTTTCTGCTTCATTTTTTTCTATTTCATTATTATTTCCTTTCTTCTGCATGCTTTGGTTTAATTTGTTCTTCTTTGTTTCTTACAGCAGAAACTAATTTACTAATTTGAGACCTACCTTCTTTCTCAATATAGGCATTTAAGGATTTTGGTTTTATTCTCTAGCAGTGCTTCAACTACATTTGATATATTGTGTTTCGTCATCCTTCAGAAAACAGATTTTCTAATTTCTCTTGTGATTTCCTCTTTGAATAAATTGTTATTTAGAATTTTGATGTTTAATTTCCAATACTTAGTATTTTCATGATTGTCTCTCCTAGTCAATCTGGGCAGTAATTATAGAATATCACAGTCTTTGTCGCAAACAACAGAACTCTATTTCTCACAGTTCTGGAGGCTGGGAAGTCAAAGATGAAGACCTGGGAAGAGTCAGTGCATGGTGAGGGCTGCTTCCTGATTCATGGATGTTGCCTTTTCTTGGTGTCCTCACAGGTGGAAGGGGAAAGGAGCTCTCTGGGGTCCCTTTTGTAAGGACATTCATTTTATAATGAGGATTTTGCCTTCACTGCATGATCACTTCCTAATGGCTCTACCTCCAAACCCCATCACAGTAGAGATCAGATTTCAGTTACAAGTTTAAGGGTGACAAAACAATTCAGTCCCACAGGATTATCTTGTTGTTATAGATTTCTAACGTATTTCCAGTATGGCCAGAAAATGTATTCTGTATTATTTCAATGTTTCAGTGTGTTTTTTGTCTTATGACCTGAAATATGGTTTCTCCTGGTAAATGTATCATTCATATTTGAGATAATATATATTTTCCATTGATGTGCCTACATATATACATAAATTAAGCCTGGGTGCTTAATAATGTTTTTCAGTTTTCTATATCTTTGCTAAATTTTTCTTAGTTTTTGTATTTATAGCTGAAAGAAAGCTTTAAAATGTCTAATCACGTTCATGGAATTCTCTACTTCTCTCTGTAATTTTGTCAATTTTTCTTCATGAACTCTGAAGACTTGCTATTGGACCCGTTTTGGTTGCATGTCTTTCTGTTGAATTTACCCTTTAGTTTTCTCTCTGGTAAAATCTATCATTTGAAAATCTTTTACTGGTATAGAATAACAATTTCAATTCCCTTATGCTTACTGTTTGTATGGCATTCCCTTTTCCATCAATTTTTACTTATCTGTTCTTTCATATGGAAATTGCATGTTGTGCATTACATGCAGATATGTGTTCATTGCAACACTAGTCACAATAGCAGACATGGAATCAATGTAAATGCCCATCATTGGTAGACTGGATAAAGAAAATGTGGCACATATGCACCAGGGAACACTATGCAGCCATAAAAAGAATGAGATCATGTACTTTGCAGGAACATGGATGGAGCTGGAGGGCATTATCCTTTGCTAACTAAGGCAGGAACAGAAAATCAACTACCACATGTTCTCACTTACGAGTGGGAGCTAATTGATGAGAACAGACACATAGAGGGGAACAACACACACTGGGGCCTACTTGAAAGTGGAGGGTGGAAGGAGGGAGAGGATCAAGAAAAATAATGAATGGGTGCTAGGCTTAATATAAGTGAATACTAATAGGTACAGAAATTATATAACAAACTCCCATAATACAAATTTACCTATATAAAAAACCTGCACATGTACCCTGAACTAAAAATGAAAGTTAAATTAAAAAAAAAAAAAAGTTCATGTCTTGAAAAGAGCATGTGGTTGGGTTATTATTATTATTATTTTTTTTTAAGACGGAGTTTCATTCTTGTTACCCAGGCTGGAGTGCAATGGCGCGATCTCGGCTCACTGCAACCTCCGCCTCCTGAGTTCAGGCAATTCTCCTGCCTCAGCCTCCTGAGTAGTTGGGATTACAGGCATGCGCCACCATGCCCAGCTAATTTTTTGTATTTTTAGTAGAGACGGGGTTTCACCATGTTGACCAGGATGGTCTCGATCTCTTGACTTCGTGATCCACCCACCTCGGCCTCCCAAAGTGCTGGGATTACAGGCGACAGCCACCGCGCCCGGCCCTGGGTTATTTTTTTAATCCACTCACAGAATCTCTGCCCTTAGTTGGAGTGTTGATTTATATAGGTTTTTGTCATTATTAATATGATAGGTTTTAGGTCTACAACGTTATGTCTCAGCTCTGTATTCCTGTTGTCCTCACCAATGATTTCTCATCAGAAACCACAGAAACAAGTTAAAGTAGAATAACATCCTTAAAAGTGCTGGAAGAAGGCCGGGAGCGGTGGCTCAAGCCTGTAATCCCAGCACTTTGGGAGGCCGAGGCGGGTGGATCACCAGGTCAAGAGATCGAGACCATCCTGGTCAACATGGTGAAACCCGTCTCTACTAAAAATACAAAAAATTAGCTGAGCATGGTGGCGCATGCCTGTAATCCCAGCTACTCAGGAGGCTGAGGCAGGAGAATTGCCTGAACCCAGGAGGTAGAGGTTGCGGTGAGCCGAGATCGCGCCATTGCACTCCAGCCTGGGTAACATGAGTGAAACTCCATCTCAAAAAAAAAAAAAAGTGCTGGAAGAAAAAAAACATCAACTAAGAATTCTATATTGAGTACAGATGTCCTTCAAGATAAAGGCAAAATAAGGAGATATTTCAGGTAAAGGAAAATTAAGAGAAATTGTCACCAGCAGATGTGTACAATAAAAATTGGTAAAGAAAAATTTAGGCTAAAAGAAATTGGTAAAGAAAAATTCAGGCAAAAAGCAAATGATACCAGGTGGAAAATGAGATTATCAGAAAAGATGAAGATGGTCAGAAGTGGTAAATTTTAAGTGCAAAAGTCTTTCTTGCTCCCCGCACCCCATTTAATCTTCCTTTATATACATAGAACTGTTTAAAGGTAAAATAAGAAGGCTTTCTTGTGGGGCTTATAACCTGTGTAGATACATCACATATAATATCTATAGCATAAAAGATGGACATTGCATAGAGAATAAATGGTTGCAAGATTTGTATATATGTATGTGTGTGTGTGTGTACTGGTACATTATTAACTGAATTCACAGCTGAATTCTACCAGATAAATGAAGAAGAGCTGGTACCATTCCTACCAAAACTATTCCAAAAAATTGAAGAGGAGGAACTCCTCCCCAACTCATTCTATGAGGCCAGCATCATCCTGATACCAAAACCTGGCAGAGACAAAACAAAAAATGGTAACTTCAGGTCAGTGTGTTTGATGAACATTGATGCAATAAACCTGAACAAAGTACTTGCAAACCAAATCCAGCAACCCATCAAAAAGCTAATCCACCATGATCAAGTAGGCTTCATATCCGAGATGCCAAATTGGTTCAACATATGCAAATCAATAAATGTGATTCATCACATATATAGAATTAAAGACAAAAACCACATGATTATCTTAATAGATCCAGAGAAGTCTTTTCATAAAAGTCATAATTCCTTTATGTTAAAAACTCTCAATAAACTAGATATTGAAGGAACATACCTAAAAATAATAAGAGCCACCTATGGAAAACTGACAGCCAACATCACACCAAATGGGGGAAGCATTCCTCCTGAAAATTAGCACAAGACAAGAATGCCTTCTCTCACCACTCCTATTCAACAGAGTACTGGAAGTCCTGGCCAGAGCAATGAAACAAGAGAAATAAATAAAAGGCATCTAAATAGGAAGAGGGGAAGTCAAGCTGCCCCTCTTTGTAGATGTCTACCAGCAAATGTTCCCTTAAGACCCACGGGCTCTTATATGATCTCATGGTGAATGCTGCCTACTAGTCTTTAATGGATTAAAATGTGTAGTATGTTTCACTTGTGTATTAGTCTTTTCACGCTGCTGGTAGAGATATACCCAAGACTCTGCAATTTACAAAAGAAAGAGGTTGGCCGGGCGTGTTGGCTCACACCTGTAATCCAAGCACTTTGGAGGCCAAGGCGGGCGGTTGAGGTTGGGAGTTCAAGACCAGCCTGACCAACATGGTGAAACCCCATCTTAAAAAAAAAAAGAAAGAGAGAAAGAGGTTTAATGGACTTAACAGTTCCACATGGCTGGGGAGGCCTCACAATCATGGTGGGAGGCAAGGAGGAGCCAGTCTCATCTCACGAGGATGGCAGCAGGCAAGGAGAGAGCTCATGCAGGAAAATTCCCATTTCTATAAAACCATCAGATCTCATGAGACTCATTCACTATCACGAGAACAGCACAGGAAAGACCCACCCAATAATTCAATCACTTCCCACCAGGTTCCTCCCATGACAGGTGGGAATTGTGGGAGTTACAACTGAAGATGAGATTTGAGTGGGGACACAGCCACACCATATCAACTTGTAAATTACTACAAAACTTTCAACACTTAGCCACTCTGCCTCCTCAGGAAGGTTGGGACAGCAGACCTGTGTGTTAGACATTGATGTAGAGTTATTCCCAATGGGAATGGGACCTACCAGACCTGGACAGCCACCAAGATTCCCCGAGGAGAGAAGCAGAGGGACATGTGCTATGTGGGACACAGCCGGCATCACAACACTTACCCTGTGCCCTCTGATGAGCCTGGGGCGACCCTCAGGGGTTCCGATCTATAAAGGGTCAGGCCAGGGTGGGCACAGCAGAGATAATTGGAGATCTGGGTGCCCAGTGTGTAATAGGGCATTTTTGTTGTTGTTCAGGGAAAGCCCTGGTGCTTCAGAGTCTGTGGCAGCTGTTCTGTATGTTGCTGTCACTGCTGCTGCAGCGTTGGCTGTCATTATTATTATTCTCTGTGTCCTTTGGTGCAAGAAAAAACTATCAGCTACAGAGGACCCAGGGGTCTTATGTGAGAAACGGGGGCAATGGCTGGAGATGGGAGGGCTCCTGCCTGGGCAGTAGGGTCCCCTCATTGCTCCTGCACAGATAGGCATGCAGGTGACAAGGCTTCTGGAACAGGGGTTGGAAGCTGCCGTATTTGGGAGGGGAACAGGAGCCACATATCCATCTACACCCCTAAGTCCTGCCCAAGCCAGTGCCAGGCCAAGGCCCTCAAACATCCAGCTGTGGCCTCCTCCTGCTGCAGGTGAGGAGTGGGCAGCAGGGAGGGCAGTGGCACCTGCTCTGTTCTCATCCCCATCTCCCTCGGGCTCACTAAGGCGTGTCCAGGTGGGGTGAGTTAGGAATTACATGTGGAGTGCTGAGGGCCTGGATGATCACAGCCTCAGAGGGAGCAAATAGGAAAAGCAGCTGTGATCTGGAGAGGGCTAGAAACTGGAGAGGAATCCGAGGGGAGGCGGTGCCCCTAGTCCCTTCCTCTCTGCATTCGTCTCCCCTGTTTCTCCAGCCATCATGAGGACACCAAGAAAAAGACCCACAAGGCCCAGAATGGGGGCCCTGCCTGTGCAGCACCTTGGAGACCCCCTTGTAACAGAGTGCACACAGCTGCCTCTGTCCACTTTGCAGCTCCCCATGTGCCTCCTCTGGCAGCTGTCTCTGGGGTGTCATGTCTTCTGGGTCACCCAAGGCCATGTTTTTTCCGACCACATGGCCTTGCCTCCCTGAGTTCCCTTGCACATAAAATGGATGAGTAGATAAGCAGATGTCTCTGGGCCATTTGGGGAGTGGGGCCCAGCCCCTTGTCAGGGCAGATGTGGTCCCTGTTTCATCCTACCTCTAGGTGTTTCCTTGTCCAGGCCCTGAAGGACACAGTCCCTCGGGGACACCGTGCTCAGGGCCCACGTTTTGGGCTTTGTTCTCTGCTCTGTGGCCTCACTTTGCCCTTCCGGAGCCAATTCCCCTTTCTCAAGGCGGTCACTTCCTTGGAAACTTGGAGGAGGGGATGGTCAGGATGACTTCCCCACAGTGAGGGAAAAGTGAAAGAGAAAACAGGAAATTTTGTGTTTCTGCAAAGACAGAGGCAGTGCAGGGGACAGTGAAAGACCCAGGAGACTGAGTCTTTCTGTCATTTCCCCACTTCTCTGTGCCTGGCAGAGGGTGGTGGTTTCTCATCATTGAACCAAATTGCACTGTCAGTCAGCCCCTCAGACAGCAGGGGCAGTGCAGGTCTGTGGTCGCTCCTGCTGTCACCTGCGGAGTCTCCTATAGAGAAATTGTCAGTTCTAGTTCCCTGTGGACAGGAAAATTTGCCTTGTAGGTCACTGGGGCATTGGCCAGGAAAAGGGTGTAAAAGTCACATACTAATTTCTTTAAAATTCTGCTTTAAATGGTGATGTCCAGTGATGTTCACAATTTCTGCTGGATAATCTTAATAGGAGTTCCTCTAATACTGATGTTGTAAAGCCTATTAAATGAAATGGGAAGTCAAACTTGGAGCTTCCTCTCCAGGAGGGTCCATTTTGGAGATGGTGGCTGTGGCAGTGGCAATCCCGGAGTGCAGAGGGTAGGTGGAGGCAGCCTCAGGCTGAGGAGTCTCAAGAAATTCCCTACTCCACAGTGAGAAGAAGATTCCCTGTGGGCTGCGAGGGCAGTGACATGAGTGGAAGCCCTGGTAGGGACAGAGCAGGAAGGCCTCGCAGCCTCACCAAGCAGCAGCCCTGGGGAGGAGCTGCGTTTCCAGGGCCGAGTGGACCAGGCAGGAGCACGGGTGGCCCAAGTGCAGGCCATGGGCCTGGGTGGGTGCTGAGGGTCTGGAGAGGCTGGGCGTCACCCAGCATGGAGGGTCCCAGGGTCCAGTCAGGTGCAGTCCTGGTGGCAGCCCGTGTTTTTGTGCTTAGCCCCCAGGCTTCCTGATGGGCTCTGCAGGTAGGAGCTGCCTCCTCAGGGCTGGGAGGGTAGAACACTGAGCTGCAGGTGAAGCGGGGAGCCTGCCGTGTGCAGGGTCCACCCGGTGTGCAGGTGCCTCTGTAGGTGAGGAGGGCCTGGGGCCTGAGGGAGAGAAGGACCGTGTGTGTGACCCTCCCCAGGCCTGGTAGGACATGGAGCTAGGGCCAGTCCTCTTAGGGCCAGTCCTCTCTTTGGGAAGGTCTCCCACTGTGTCAGGGTGATGGGGCTTGAGAGGAGGGGAGGGCCCTGGGTTCCCTCCTGGGTCTGGGTCTTATCCTTTAGTCATGAGGCCCTTTTATCGCCACATGGCAGGTGGTGGACACAGGGCAGGTACCAACCTTGAGGGAATCACAGGAGGAGCCTGGTGGGGGCTGCAGAAAGGATGAGAGAGGATAAAGTGGGGGCATCATCCTCCCTCAGAGAAAGGGTGAATCTGATTTTGGAGTGGCTGAAGAGGGAGAAGTCCTCAGGGAATAAAAACAGAACTCTGCACCCACTGGAGCATTTACTGGTTTTTCTCTTTTCTCCATAGCACATGAGCCTACAAAGCCCAGGTCAGCACTTGGTGGGACAGGAGAGCACCAGGGCACAGCATAGCCGGGGTTTCAGTCTCTGCTGTCGGCTCCCGAGTCCGCTGGCTCCACTGAGGGCGCCCACACTCTGCAGCCGGGCGGCCGGGATTCAACTCCCTACCCAGGTCTCACCAGCACTTTCCCTCTTGGTGCCTCAGTTTCCTCATATATTAAATGGGAGAAACTAAGATCACGTATTTCTTGTCATTGGGGGATGAAAAGTGTTAGTTGCTATGAAATGTTTGCAGCTGTGCCCTATTAGTTGGCGTTATTATTTTTGTTGTTTTGTTATTATCTTATCTTTTAATGATTGTATGTGCAGTAATTATATGTACAAAAGCACATATGTGCCTGTAAACACATTGTATGTACATAAAAGCTTAATGAGTGATGTACATAAAAGCTTTATGATGGCTCCTCCTGGCAAGCTGAGGACCAGCCTTTTCGGCACCTTGAGGTTCCCTCACCCCTGTCACGCTGTTATGAATTACTCCATGTCTACTTTGTCGCATAATTTTATACTATGGATTTTTCCTCTTTAAGTAGACATTTCTGGCCTGTGTTTTATTTCATGCATCTGGGAAGAGTAGACTATGAGGTTCAAGGGAAAAGGAGACGTCTATCTCAATGCCTTAACACAGCATGAAATCTCTCCCTCTTCACATCTCTCCCTGCAAGTTCCCAGTGATTGACAGATTCACAGCAAAACAGAAAGAAAAGAGTTGGGTGTGTGTGCACATCTGGGGCCAGCATTCAGGGGCTGACTCGGGGGGAATATCTGCCCTGAAGAGTTGGAGCCTTCATGTGATGATGCTGAGCTGAAGTGTAATATCAGAGAAGGGGAAGGGAGGGCTTCGGCGTTCCCTGGTATCGAAGAATAGGGGTCAGCCTACTTCTGGGGTGAAGTGACTGCTGAATCAAACTGATGAAGAATAAATGAACAGGGAATGTGGATGAGTAAAGCAAGCATCAGCAGTTTCTGCCATCAGTTCAGGCTGATTGGGGCAGGGAGGTGGGGGGATGGATACTCCCCACTCTGTTGCTCAATCCTTGCTGACTGCTGGTCTTGGACACACAGATGGCTGGTGCCCTTCTTTGTCAGGGCAACCTCAGCCCCACCCAGGTAAGGCATTGGTGGCTGAGAGCATTAGGGGAGCGCCTGTCAAACAGACTCAAGGTAGGGATGGAAGCCCTCTCTGCAGCAGGACCTGCCTAGAAGCAAGAGATGGATGAGGGACCCTAGTTGGGTCCTGTTCCCTCCCTGCCTGTGTTCACAGGGCAACCGGTAAGGGAGCAGAGATAGGAAGTTAATTCATGAACTATTTATGCAGAGATGTGTTTATTGGCATGATTGTTTGTTTGTTTTGAGACAGAGGCTTGATCTGTCACCCAGGCTGGAGTGCAGTGGCACGATCTTGGCTCACTGCAACCTCTGCCTCCTGGGTTCAAGTGATTCTTCTGCCTCAGCCTCCCGAGTAACTGGGACTACAGGTGCATGCCACCACGCCTGGCTAATTTTTTGTGTTTTTAGTAGAAACGAAGTTTTACCGTGTTAACCAGGATGGTCTCAGTCTCCTGACCTCATGATCTGCCAGCCGCGGCCTCCCAAAGCACTGGGATTACAGGCGTGAGCCACCGTGCCCAGCCTGTTTTGTGTTTTTATTCAGGTTTAATGTCTTTCACACGTTTAAGCATACCTGTTTTGTGTTTAAGTATTTTTGTACTTCACCCTTAAATGCCATTTGTTGAATTCATTTGTCATTAGGCATAAACTTTCATCGTCATTGAAGCTTTTATTTGAATCAAACTTAACAATTGCCCACAATTGAAGGCAATTGTAAGTTTGATTCAAATAAAAACTTCAAAAGTGAATATTTGCCTAGGATTGCTCGAGAAAAATAGTTCTCGCTGCCTCTTCTCAATTTCTGACTTCCTAGAAGGAGCCAATTTCAAACTTTTTAGCTGATTCTTCTGACTTCTACTAACCTGTCTCTAAATACCATTTCTTTATTAATACTGCTTGATTTTTCAGTTGCAGCCGTTATCTGTTTCATTGAATGATGGCTGAAGCAATAGTTAGTAATAATTGTTCTCTCTCACTCTTCGCATTTCTTTGTCTTCCATATACGTGTGTGTGTGTGTGTGTGTGTGTGTGTGTGTATTATTTATATATATATCCCCACACACATACATATATACACACATCCACAGGACTGAGGACCAGGACTGCTCTGTTATACTGTCTCTTTCTTCACCATTGGATGATATGCCAAATAGTGCCTTAATACTTTTCTCTCCTCTTTCTGGAGAGAAGCAAAAGAATATTGGCAAAAGAAAATCTTTCTTGATTTTCAGTATTTGGGATGCTAATATATTTATACAGTAATTGTGTTTAGTTCCATCATTCTCTGTTTCCTTTTCTATGACGTCCTTTCAGATGTCAATTTCACTTCTTTTCACTTTCTGCACAACGTTTGTTTTTCCTGGAGTTAATATTTCCCTCTGTTTTCGTTTGACCATTTTCTAGATTGCTCCCATTAGTTTAACTTGGATATCTCTTCTATTTGTATCACTGCTTTCAGAAGTTAGTGACTTTTGGCATTGTATTAATTTTATCTTCTTGGAAATGTCCCTCCTGGACCCTTCTGGCAGCTCCCATCTGGACTGGAGTCTTCTCCTGGTGGAGCAGAGTCACCATCCTAGGATCTCCCTCCAACCTCTCTGGGTTGGTGCTTTCCATGCAGTGGAGCCACCTGGGGTCCTGCCAAATGCAGACTGATTCACGATGTCAAGGCTGGACCTGTGAGCCTTTCTGTCTAGTTTCATGAGATTCTGCTGGTTCTGCCGGTTCATGGATGATAGCTGGGGTAGCAAGGATCCCTCTTTTAGTATCACAGTTTTCTGCATCTCTTTTTCCTTGGTAAACATATGCTAATATATTTTCAACTAATTGATGTGCTTCCTTCCTAAATTAGTAACAGGCCAATTGCTTTTTCTTTGTGCCAAAAAAAAAATTACATACAATTTTTTACCTTACCCATTTTTAGGTATACAGTACTGTAGGCACATTGTCATGCAACAGATCTCTAGAACTTTTATCTTCCAAAACTGAAACTATATGCCCATTGAAAAAAACTCATCATTAACACTCCGTCCCCGAGACCACAGCACCACCAACCCTAGGCAATCACCATTCTACTTTCCAGTTCTAAGAGTTTAACTGCTTTACAGACCTCATATAAATGAAATTATGTAGTATTTGGAGGGTTTTTAAATTAGCTTATTTTATTTAGCAATGTTTTCCAGGTTCATCCACGATGTAGCACATAACAAGATTTCCTTCTTTTTAAGGTTGAATAATATTCTCTTGTCTGTATACACTGCATTTTCTTTTTTTCTTTTTTTTTTTTTTTTTTTTGGGACGGAGTTTTGCTCTTGTTACCCAGGCTGGAGTGCAATGGCGCGATCTCGGCTCACCGCAACCTCCGCCTCCTGGGTTCAGGCAATTCTCCTGCCTCAGCCTCCTGAGTAGCTGGGATTACAGGCACGCACCACCATGCCCAGCTAATTTCTTTTTGTAGTTTTAGTAGAGACGTGTTTCACCGTGTTGACCAGGATGGCCTCGATCTCTTGACCTCGTGATCCGCCCGCCTCGTCCTCCCAAAGTGCTGGGATTACAGGCTTGAGCCACCGCGCCCGGCAACACTGCATTTTCTTGATCTGTTCATCTGTTGGTGGAAATTTATGTTGTTTCCATATTTCGGCTATTGTGAATAATGCTGCTATGGGTATGGGTATGCAATCTTTTTTTTTTTTTGCACCCTTCCTCATTTTGGTGGAATTAATATTGTAGTAGTTGATTCTCATAGTATATTAAAGTACATTTGTGTGTTTCAACATGTCCACTATTTTGGGTTTTTTTTTTTTTTTGCTTCTCTCCAGAAAAAGGAGAGAAGTATATTAAGGGACTATTTGGCACAGCATTTAATGATATTTAATGATGAAAAAGAGACAGTCTAACTGGCCAGTCTTGAGTCTCAGCATCCTATAATTTCAGAACTACTGCAAATACAAAAATAATCAAAGAACAATCCTGCCCAGAAAGAGAAATTATCACTAAATTTGGTGACCCTGGGACTGCTGGCCCTCCCTGCTGGACCTCTTCCACTGCAGAAAGTGGGCGCTTTTTGCAGTGACTCTGTTCCCTTGTTATTCCACTCTACCCAGTGTCCTGACCCAAGGGACAAGGGGTAGCTGCAGCTGTGTCCACACTTGGAAAAGGAAACCTTGATGGTATCAATACATTACAAGCATGACAGCTTACACGTGTAATACCAGCACTTTGGGAGGTCAAAGCGGGCGGATCACGAGGTCAAGAGATCAAGACCATCCTGACCAACATGGTGAAACCCCGTCTCTACTAAAATATTTAAAAAATTAGCTGGGTGTGGTGGCAAGCGTCTGTAGTCCCAGCCACTTGGGAGGCTGAGGCAGAAGAATTGCTTGAACTCGGGAGGCAGAGGTTGCAGTGAGCGGAAATCAGCCACTGCACTCCAGCCTGGCGCCTGGCGACAGAGTGAGACTCTGTCTCAAAAAAAAAAAAATAAGTAAACTTAGTTGGGTGTGGTTGTGGGTGCTTGTAGTCCCAGGTACGGGGGAAACTGAGGTGGGAGGATCCCTTGAGCTTATGAGTTCAAGGAGGCAGTGAACTATGATCGTGCCACTGGACACCAGCCCAGGCCACAGAGTGAGACTCTGACTCAAAAAAAAAAAAAAAAAAAAAAAAACCACATTGTAAGTATTTACTCATTATGGATTATTTAATTTATTATTTATTCAATGTGTATTTTGATTTCATTTTATTGGCAGCACAATAAACCAGGACATGCTGAAAAGAAATCACATCCACTTTCCTGTGTTAAAAACCCCTGCCTAGGGAAGTGAAGAGACAGTCCTCGTTAGAGTTGAGCATCTGAGGAGAACTGGTTGGGCTGGGCAGGAGAGTTTTTACTTTGAACCTGGAGGATGAGCAATGACATCCCTCTCTCCACCATCCAGGGCATCCTCCTCCTGGGAGCAGGAGCAGCGCAGCAGCGCCGCCTGGTGGTCCCGGCACTTCCCTTTCCAGATCGCGGATCCTAAGCTCCTCCTTGTTCCTCCTACGCACCTGGGATTTCTTCACTGGACACCAGCCTGAGTCCAGTTCTGTAAAGCAAAAAAAGCATGAGGTTGGACTGTGCTGGGGGAGAAATGGTGTCATCACCTCTGGCGAGATTCTTGTCACCTTATTCAGGGGAAGGGCAAGCATTAACTCCCCATACAGAGAGGAAGCTCTGGCTGTGAAGGTGCCTGTGGAGAGGTGAGGACCCGCTCTCTGTACACTGATGGCAAGACCCTGCAGACTGGGCGAGGGCTTCTCCTCAGCTGTGTCCTCTCAGGTTCTTCCAGGCATCAAGGAATAGACCCTGGACATTGCCTCCAGCGATGTGAGCTGGACACACACCCAGAAGTGAGGAAGCCCTGCCAGGGGGCCTGGGGCTGCCGGTTGTTCTGGGAGCTCAGTGTCCAGAGAGGATGGGGAGGAGGCTTTGTGCAAAACAGGAACATAAATTATTTTTTTATGTATAAATTATTTTTTCATTAGCCTTTTTTTGTCATGAAATAAAATATAGGACACTCAAAAAATACTGTCTAAAAAGTGTGCCCTTTAATAAAAAGTAGCACTGGGTCGGGCGCTGTGGCTCAAGCCTGTAATCCCAGCACTTTGGGAGGCCGAGGCGGGTGGATCACGAGGTCAAGAGATCGAGACCATCCTGGTCAACACGGTGAAACCCCGTCTCTACTAAAAATACAAAAAATTAGCTGGGCATGGCGGCGCGTGCCTGTAATCCCAGCTACTCAGGAGGCTGAGGCAGGAGAATTGCCTGAACCCAGGAGGCGGAGGCTGCGGTGAGCCGAGATTGCGCCATTGCACTCCAGCCTGGGTAACATGAGCGAAACTCCGTCCCAAAATAAATAAATAAATAAATAAATAAAAATAAAAATAAATAAAAAGTAGCACTTATTAACCACCAGGGATAGAAGTTTGTCAGCCAACTCAGAAGCCCCGTCATTTGCCCCAGCTCAGCAATAAACTCTTCCCTCCCCTGAATAAAAACACATCCTTTTATGATCATCACTTCTTTCTTCTATTTTATATTTTCATAATCCAAAAGTGTAGTTTAGTTTTACCTTTAGAAATATGCTTTTGTTCTCTTTTATTCTATAGAGTCTTCCTTGAAATTTATATCATCTGGCAGAGCGTTCCATAGTCTGCATTTTGCTTATTGCTCCCCAAAGTGTAGTTTAATATGTATTTCTATGGTATTGCCTCTAAACTGGTACTTGGCTATGAAGGTTAGCGTATATTCAGGCTTGATTTTTTTTCACTTGTACTTGTTTGATGGTACTGGATTGTGTTCTTCCATCAAGAGGAAGAACTTAATATTAGTTTTTTATTGTGTTAATTGTCATTGCTGTTCAGTGGCTAAGTCTGTTAATTCATGATGGGTTGCAAAAGAGTTATAGTCTCAATCTCCCATTTCTTCCTCATTTATTGCCTGAATAATTTCTAAAGCAAGAAATTTACCCTATTCTCCTGTTTGCTTACTACTAGAAACTTTTTTTGAGAGACTAAGCCAAGCATCCACTCCCCTTTGATGCAGAAATTGCACTCTTAGTTATAAACCAATAGAAATTGCATGCACGTGTGTGCCAAAATATGTGAAAATATTCATAGCAGCACGATTTGTAAAATCTGCATACAACACAATTGTCTATCAACAGTGAAGGGACAAGAGGTGTGAGCTATTTATAAAGCGGAGCATTGGACAGCCATGGCAGTGAGTAGGATACAGCCACACACGGCGAGATAATGAGACCCAGGGGCATGATGGTGACTGTCTAATGCCATTCAACTAGAACCGGCAGACCTAATCTGTATTAGGAACCAAGGGTGGCTACTCAAGGGTAGGGAAGGGTGGTTTATGACTGGGTAGGACCGAAGGGTGTTTCCTGGAGGCTGGAAATGCTGTTCCTTGGTGTGGGTGTTGTTTGCCTGAGTGTTCACTTTGTGAAAATGCACAGCCCATTTATTGTTTATCCACCTTTCTCCATGCATGCTGTCCTTTATTTAAGAATACACTTCTTAGAGACAGAAAGAACAGAAAAAAGAAAAAAAGAATACACTTCTGGTGTCTTGAAGTAATTCTCTCTAAGCTAACACAGAATACCTCCTACTGCAAGTCCTTAGAAATGCTGCATTAAAAAATTACTCCAACTTTAAGAAATTCCAGGAAATAAATGGCCATGACTCACATAAAGAGGAGAATCTACAATAAGAGCTGTAGGCTTGGGAGCTGACATCAGAACAGCTTTGGAAATGACTGTCAAGCCAGGAACTAGGAATCAAAACCCAAACAGGCACATGGGAGTTGGGGTGTGAGAAATGATCCCCCAGTGTGCTGAATGAATGAATGAATGAATCATGGGCAGTGGCTCATGACGTAGCTGGCCAGTCAAGAACTTGGGGAAAATTAAGTTGAAAAATTGGGAGCTGGAGGAGAGAGGTACACATAGACTTCATGCTATGGGCAGAGCCTGTGAAGACAATGGTGCATGTGGATGCCTACCAGAGGGTCTTTAAGGGGATGGGACTCCCTGTATTCAGGTGGGCAAGATGGCATGATGGATAACACCACACAGGGCTTGCTCATGGAGTCCCTGCACAAAGTGGCCATGGTGGCTGGGATGGACACTGCATGGGCACAGCAACTGAGTCACCACTCACCAAGGCTGACCTGGCAGCTGCCACTGCTGAGGGCTCAGCACGCCAAAAGCAGCTGTTTCTTTGAACAGAGAAATAAAGTCAATGTTAATTAAGGATAAAATAGCGTTATGACAGATAAATATGCCACCAAAGATACAGTAGAGATTTAAATAATCTTGAAACTGTGAACAAGAGTATATCAATAGAAAAGACTTGCTACAAGTGAAGAAATTTAAACAGGCCGGGTGTGGTGGCTCATGCCTGTAATCCAAGCACTTCGGAGGCCAAGGTGGGCGGATCACCTGAGGTCGGGAGTTCAAGACCAGCCTGACCAACATGGTGAAACCCCGTCTATAAAGGAAAAAAAAAAAAAAAAAAGAAATTAAAACAGTTGTAAAACTTTACTTCCCTTTAGCCATAGCCAGTTTACAGATGAGTTCTAACAAATCTTGGAAGTTACTGAACTTATACAAAATATTCAAGAGAATGTGGAAATATAGAGAAATACTAAGAAATAATGAGTAAACTGATTGTTGTTTACAATGTTATACATGAATAACATTGATCTTTTTTTTTTTTTTTTTTTTGAGACAGAATCTCTCTCTGTTGCTGGCCACCAGGCTGGAGTGCAGTGGCGTGATCTCGGCTCACTGCAACCTTCACCTCCTGGGTTCAAGCAGTTCTCCTGCCTCAGCCTCCTGAGTAACTGGGACTACAGGCTTGCGCCACCACGCCCAACTAATTTTTGTATTTTTAGTAGAGACGGGATTTCACCATATTGGCCAGGATGGTCTCGATCTCCTGACCTCGTGATCTGCCCACCTCGGCCTCCCAAAGTGCTTGGATTACAAGCGTGAGCCACCGCGCCTGGCCAATAACATTGATCTGAAAGCCAGCTAGGAAATAAATAAGAGAAAAGCATGATAGGAAAATCACTCCTAAGCAATTAGATGTGAAAATTCTGAGAAAAATTGTAGTAGAGTGTGTTCACCAATGTGCTATACACAAATTAAAAAATATCCTGCCCAAGTTTTGTATCCCAAGAATGTAAGGATATTTAAACTTTAAACCTTTAATGCATTTTTAACCACCTAATTAAAGAAGAAAAGACAGAGATAATCATATTTCATTAGATGCAAAAATTAGTACAGATGAAACCCAATACCCCAACTGACCCACATTTCTTCAGATTATCTCCACTTTTAAGAACTTGTGATCAGATTGGGCCTGGCAGGATAATCCAGGATAATCTTCCCATCTCAAACTCCATACCCTTAATCATATCTGCAATTCCTTTTTGTTGTATAAGGTAACATACTTAAAAGTTATGGGGCTTAGGCTTTGGGTATGTTTGTGAGGCTATTATTCTGGGTTCCACAGTGTTTATAGTGGGTTGAATGAGGTATGACTTTAGTCTAAACTCCTGGAAGATGAAAAGAGAGTAAATAGGAGGCATTCCATAAAAAGAGTTTGGTTAAAGACTAAGCAAATGTATACATAACACTGTGAATGGAAAGAGATGGCATCTACTCATACTGCCCTGGAGTGTCAGATGCTAAAGACAAATGATGATCTTAAAAGTAGCCACAGAAGAAACACAGATCATCTGAAAAGCAATTGGGTTAGAATGTAGCTGATTTCTCCTCATAATCCACAGCAATCAGAAGAGCTCAGGGAAAAGATATGTCAAACTAGAAATTTGTGGCAGACAAATCCATCTTCCAAGAACAAGAGTAAAACAGAGATATTTTTGTATAAAGAAGACCATTGGTTTATTGACAAAATATATACTCTAAAAATATTTAGGTCATGAAGTATACAAGAAAATATTAGAGAGGAAGGAAGGAAGGAAGGAAGGAAGGAAGGAAGGAAGGAAGGAAGG